>NC_037668.1:7395071-7678636 GCF_003255815.1 Theropithecus gelada
GGAATCAACCCAAATGTCCATCAGTGACAGATTGGATTAAGAAAATGTGGCATATATACACCATGGAATACTATGCAGCCATAAAAAAGGATGAGTTTGTGTCCTTTGTAGGGACATGGATGCAGCTGGAATCCATCATTCTTAGCAAACTATCACAAGAACAGAAAACCAAACACCGCATGTTCTCACTCATAGGTGGGAACTGAACAATGAGATCACTTGGACTCGGGAAGGGGAACATCACACACCGGGGCCTATCATGGGGAGGGGGGCGGGGGGAGGGATTGCATTGGGAGTTATACCTGATGTAAATGACGAGTTGATGGGTGCAGCACACCAACAAGGCACAAGTATACATATGTAACAAACCTGCACGTTATGCATATGTACCCTACAACTTACAGTATAATAATAATAAATAAATTAAAAAAAAAAATAAATAAATAAATAAATAAAGTTGATTATACAGCAAAAAAAAAAAAAAAAAAAAAGAAATGAATATGAGAAGTTTGAATACAACTGTTTCATGAACTGTGGGTGTGGAAAATAGCATTTTAAAATATTGTATCAAGTTATATACTCTGTGATTTCAAGTATTTTTCTAATTAAATGTTCGATTGTAAGTGGACATTTACCTATTTCATCTACTGCCCTATATGTCTGTATATTAAAATTGGGGAAAGTTCTTTTGGGTCATATGGGTCCCTGGGGACTGTAAGGGACTGGGGGATATTTTTTCTTCTGCATCCACTTCGCTGCACATGTCAGCTTCCTTCCTCCCTCACTGCGACTTGCCTTCTGAGCTTTCCTGGTCATGTCAAGGGAAAAATAGCTCCCACCATTCCTCAGTTTTTACATCTTACTTGTTGAAGGCTTTGGTCCACACCGAGACTGGAATTCCTGAGCCTCTATTCCCAGGTGAGATTCAGGCTGTCCTGGGTCAGGTCGGGGGCTCAGCCCTGGACCACTGAGCTGTGGCCAGGGCCACTTTGTACAGACATGGCTTTGGGAGCTTTCCCTCCCACCCTATGTTCAGCTGGCAACAAAGTGTCCAGTGTCGGGGACAAGACATTTCTAGGGGTCCTGAAGACATTTACAAGGACTGAATTTGGTATGAGATGGGAGTTTTTGAGCAGTGAACTACATTCGAGGCAGGCTGATCTGGTAATAATGTAAGGAACGATTTCAGGGGTGAATAACAATTTACTAGGAATTATTTTATGGGATTGGGGGAGGGGAATTGGGAAGGCTTTGGGGCATTCAAGAGTTTTCTAATAATAAATTGCAAAAGGTAGGGAGGGAAATGCCTTTTTTGCAGTTATCCCCTATGAGTTGATAAAAACATGGTGTCTGTGAGGGGAAAAAAGCCAGAGGAGGGAGGCTTTGTGAGGAGGACCTGTGGTAGGGCTTGGGGTAGGGCGTCCCGCTCAGCCTTGGTCCTGGGCCCCATCTCACTAGGGTGCTCCCGGTGAGGCGGAAGTGCAGTTGCTGATACCTGACAGGCCTGGCTAGGAAGCAGAGCTCTTGGCCTGACATACCAGGGGCAGGCTGGGTTTCACCTCTGTGGGCAAGGTGGCAAGCAGTGAGTCAGGGCAGCGTGACAGGACAGTGTGGTGATAGAGCATAGTGAAACGTGAGGGGAGCCCTGAGTCACCGCAGCTGGTGGAGTCCGCTGAGTGTGTGGTGTAGATAAAGACACCCGCGAGCACACCCCACAGCCCTCACCCAGGAGAGCAGGTCCACCGGGGCCAGGCGGTGACTCAGAAAGCAGCTGTGTAGATAACCGCTGACTCAGTTATAAATTCCTCAACTCCCTCGGCAGGACTGGGTTTGAAGGATAGGTGACTCACAGACTGACCCTCTCTTTGCTCTGGTATTTCCAAGGGTTATCTTTAGATCTCCAGGTCATCCCAACCTCTGGGACACCCCTGGTCTGGAGGCCAAGCCAGCCATGTTGATGTTCTCAGCCTACACTTGGTTTACTCACTGGGATTTCTGTTTCAGCAGCCTCTCTGTTCTAGTTGTGTATCCACTACACACATTTTCAGTTGGCATCTACAATGCCTCGGCTCCATGCTGGGCACTGAAGACATAGCAATGCATCAGAAATGATCCCTGCCCTGGAGGAGCTGCAATCGCCTTTTGGTGACTGTTTCTGACTCACTTTATGTGGAAGTTGGTTCAATCAGGAAAGAGACACCTCTTTGGAACCCCATCTCTCACCCAGGGGTCCACACTCTGGTGGTGACTGGTTGGCTCCCTAGTTCCCTGGTCTGACCTGAGCAGCCGGATCTTCTCCTATGTACCTGCTTCATTTTTCCTGTTGCTTGAAGAGAGTGAGTCTGCATCCTTCTACTAAGTGGGTGGTAATGTGGGAGTGTTTTGATAGCTAAAGGGCTGCTTGTGTGTTAGTGCTGAGTTTCACACACATGCAGAGGCACCCAGCCCTGCACCGAGACTCCTGGAGATTGTCCATGGACTCACCCTGGAACAAGAGTCACCCCATTTAGTGAGCCTGTGTTTTATGTGCAATTTGATGATCATAGTAGCTGTGAGATAGAGTTTCATCAGATATTTAACATCAGACTGTATTAACATCATTATTACTTTACAGGTCAGCAAACTTAGGCTCAGAAAAGTTGCCTAAGATCCCACAACTTTTAAGAGACAGTTCTGTTTCACCCTAAAACCTGTTGCTCTTAATGACTTGTACATATTGTTCCAATCCTAGGGTGAGTTCTTTGCCCTCTTGGGAGCATCCTCATTTTGAGATCGGGGATTCTTCATCTTTTGACTTTCCAAGGTCCCAAACCTCATCGGGGCACAGCAGGTATAGGCTGGCAGCAGAAGGAAGGGAAAGATCCAGATAAGAGTGTGTGGGTGCAGATTCAATAAAAGTAGAGAGCTCAGTATTGTGGGGGCTGGGTGACCAGGGCTTGTGATGGACTACAGGACGAACTGCGGCAAGGCTGTGATATAGATATGATTTCTCATCAGGCTTCAAGCCCTTTAGTAATATCTCCTCGTAGGCCTGGTTTGATGGGCTACTCTTTGAAATGAGCCCCACCTCTGCTGCCTATTCCAAGAATGTGAGGAGAGAAGGGTGCTAGAATCATGATCACATGCTTTTGAGCTGGAGGGGTCTCAGAGGTCATTTAATCCAATTTCCTCATGTAATAGGCAAAGAAAACGAGAGACAGAAGAGCTTCTGTGACTTTCCTGAAATGGCGGCAAGACCGAGACTTGAACCCAGGTCCCTGTTCTGCCTAGTGCTTTCTCTGACATCACCACTCAATACTCTGAACAGGATTACAGGCAGCCTGAGAGTCTATAAATTTGGCGTAAAATACAATGACGTTTTCACCTTACAAGTCCACACAGATGGGCTACTCCTTTCCCATCCTCCGACCTCCCCTCTCCAAGTAACCTATCTCATTATTCCATTCTAGGCCCCTTGGGGCCCATCCTCCCCTGTCCTTTATTTATATAGTCTTATGAATAATCCGCAGTGTAAGAATTACTTTCTAACAATGGCATCTAAGAGTGGAAAGTTTAACTGTAAATTTGGCGGACAGAGCAAGCATCGTATTCATCTGCAGATGGCCTTTCTCTCTCTTTTGGCATTGATAACTGTCAGTTAGTTCCCCTCCACCCGACAAGAACCTGTATTTGGCAGAATAGATATGTCAGCACGCTTGTAAAGTACATTTTTTTCATTGTGAGAGGCCTTGCAAAGTGAGTCCTTAGCTTTCTTCCACTGGCTTCGAAGTGTCTCCTCCTGGGAACATGCATGATTCCCTTTAGACTGTGTTGTGATGAGGTGTGATGTTACGGAAAGATTTCATTCCTGGGGTCAGATGGCTCCTAGGCTGAGTCCTGGCTCCACCGCTTTCACAGTAGTGAGACCTTGGGAAAGATACTTAGCTCTAAATCTTGACTTCCCTGCTGATAATATGGGAACACTGGGGATCACACAAGAAAAGTATATGAAAGGGCCTCCCATGTGAGATGGTCTGGATGCCTCCTGGAAGGGACAGCTTTATCTTTAGGAAGTTGAGGAGATTTGGCTGCCAGTTGTTGCCTGAGAAGGGTAAAGACTTTAACTTCAGGTAAACTCCACAGTCATCGCTTTGGTACACGCGTATTTGTGTACCAAAAATAATAAATAACAAATAATAATAATAAAATTTTAATAAAAACAATTTTTAAGATAAAAAATATTTTAAAAAATAATCATTTTAAAAATAATATATTTAAATAGATATTTTTTATTTTTAAAATAAAAAAATTTTAATAAAAAATAATGTTTTCTCTTGCTGTTGTTCATGTTATTTTCCTCGGTGGCATCATGGGGAGAGTGGTTACCATCTAGGAGAACAGCAGGGCACAGTGTGGGGAAGTATGGCTCAGAGGGTCCTGGTCCTTCCCCCAGCTGCCATTTACCAACCATCTGAGACACTGGGCATGGTATTTAACTACAGTTTACTCATCTGGAAAGTAATAGGAACACTTACGTGTCATGGGGTGACTAGAGGATTGATGGGATGGTGCTTGGGGAGCACTTACTGTACAGGGTTTGGCATATGGCAAGTGTTGCTTATTGAGTTGGCATAATTTCTGAAATCCTTGTTTTGAGGGTATTTCTACATTATTAATGATAAGCAATAGATGCTTACAGGAACCTCCCCTAGGAGGTGATAATTTTCCTGGTTCCCCCTAAAACTTTTCTAATTGGCTAGGTTATGTTTCTGATTTTGGAACACAGGCCTTCCTTAGCAGGAGGGTCGCTGGTCTATGTGGTAAGTGTGGCTTATTCTCGGTTCCCTCCACTCTTTCTGGAGCTTGAAGCTTCATAATCTTGAGCCTTGACATGACTGTACAGAGGAGAGTCTGGTGAAGGGTGTGTTGCTCATCTTGGACCCTACTCGGGATAGGAGAGAGAACAGGGTTAATTTTCAAAGTGCCAAATTACCTTTGATATTGTTTTCTCTGCCTGGAATGGCCTTGCTGCTTCTGGTAGGTCCCTAGTCATCCTTTAAGAGGCTTTTTTTTTTGGTCAAAGCCTTTTCCAGCCACCCTCAGTAAGTTCCATCACACGCTCATCTGTGCACCCCCTCTATTTAAATTCCTGCCATGTGTGGTCCAGGTGGCTCTGCTGGCTGTCCAGCTTTATCTCTGACCCCCTCAGCTGCTGAATTCTATGCCCCTATGTTACTGTGTCCTCTTAGTTTCACAGGTGCGCTAGGCCGTCCCTTCCCTCTGAGCTTCCATACCTAGTCCTTCCATGTGTAACACTGGCACCCTCCTCTGACCCCAATTTCCTTGGCCCCCCAGCCCCGTGTGGTGAACTGCAGCCCATCCTCAAAAAAGCCAGTTAAACATCCTTTTCCTGGTTAGAAGTCCCTGTGTTCCCAAGCCTGGGGTCTCGTTATGGGCTCCCATGAAGCCTTCTCACAGACCCCATCACACTTTGTGTTTTATATCCATCTCCCCAGCTAGACTGTAAGTATCTTGTGGGGAAAAGGCTGTGTATCTTGCTCCTTATTGTATCCCTGAATCTAGTACAGGCCTGTAGTAGCTGTTTATCATATTCAAAACCAAAATCGATTTTCATGCTGTCTTTCCCCAAGATTGCTAGCCCCTTATCTGTGTTATCGTTGAGTCCAGTGGTTAGCACAGTGCCCGGGGCTTCTCATCAGGGCCAACTTATAGCATGAACTCCTAGGCCCTGTCACAACCTGCTCCAAAGTTACTTTTTCCCGAGCAATCAAATTTCTCTTTTTAGCATCAGAGGAGCAAGAAGCTGGAAGGAGTCCCAGAGCCCCGGCTCCTTTCAGAAGGCTTCAGCTCCCTTCCCCTCCCTGGCGGGTGGTCCTGCACACCTTCCCTCCCTCCTCTCTTCACTTCCACTTATCCCCACTCCCCACCCCCTACCCAGTCAAGCTGTTATTGGCAATTAATGTAATGTTTCTGGGCTTTTCTTCAGGCTGAGACTCACTCTCGTTGTGCTTAAGATCATGAATCAGTTTTGTCCACGCTTGGGCCTGCCAATGTCAGTAAATGATCTTCTAAATCTGGTCATTGCAAACATGACTCTATCCTTTTCATTTGATCAATATGTTGAGCAACCAGGTCAATGGGAGTCTCCCCATGGGTTCCAGGCCCATTTATTAAAAATGTGGAACAATTTAAGTTCTTGCTGCTTTGACTGAAAAGTTGTAGAGCACATGTTGTTTCCAGCAGGCTCCAGGGCTGGAAGGTCAAGTTTCAGATGCGATTAATTCAGTGTAAAGGTGAGCCTGCCAGGCTTGGAAGAAAGAAAAACTGACAGCTGATTTATGATGTGGCTTTTAAACAAATCACCCTTAAAACCCAGCTCGTTTCATTATGGCAGAGGTTCAATTTGTATTGAAGTGTCATCCTTGGACATTGAGTGCTGTCCCTATAGTCAGCAGCTGGAAGAGAGAAATGGAATCTCAGTCGTTCCAGAAACCCTCTCCACAATGCTTGGCAAAAGAAATACTGGTGCCTTCAGGTCCCTCTCATATCTACTTTATGACAAAATGTACCATTGGCTGCTGGGCGTGTGTGTGACTGTACAAAAATAGCTCTGTGAGTCCCCATTCTTGGGGCCAAGGGTGACTGCCTATGTAGAAACACCTACTCACAAACTGCCCTTTGCTTCTGTGGCCTGGATGGGTTTCTGGAGGTGAATGAGATTAGGAGTAGTGACAGGTATGGAGATGGAGCTGCTCTATGCTTTTGGGAAGTGACACTGGCCTGGAAATGTTGACGGTCCCTTTTTCTAATTAGCATGCTTCAGTTTACTGTGTGCAGGAAAAAGAAAGCACACGTCAGTGCTGAGGAGAGGAGAGTGTGACTAAAGCCTTCTCTTAGGTTTTGGGGAGGGCCTGACTTCCAGGTATTTCGGTGCTTAATGACAGACTGCTTTTCTGTTCTAAATATGAAATGGAACATTTCGCCACCATCCAGGCTCACTGGGGCCTGAGGTGGACCTCCTGCCCGCCTTCTCCCAGTATGACAGTGTGAGGAGTGGCCCTCAGACAGAGACTCGGTTCACTTTCATAGGTTTGGTCTTCCCATCTCTGCCCCAATAACAATGACTCAGTGGCAGAAAAAGTGGAGTCATTTCTGAATCCCAGACACACTGCCGCATGGGCTCCTAGTTAGTGGCCAATCCAGGCAGTAGCTGGCGGACTGTGAGGGAGCCATCTGTGTGGCTAACGTGGGAGGGCGATGCTGAGAGCCAGGGGCTCTGAAAAGCCATGGTGACAGGGGAGGAAAACTTCTCTGTGAGGGGCATGTGCACACGCCCATGTAGGTTTTTGGCCAAATCATCCTGGGTTTCCAGGTTGTGCTCTGCTCTCTGCTTGGCTTCAGGTAGACATGTAACCGCAGATTGCTCCTAGGATGGGCAGCCCTTACTCTGGGTGTCTGCAGACAAAATGCCTGTTAGCATCTGGAGCCCTGAGCCAGAGAAGCCAACATCTCTTGGCTGGGCAAGTGGCTTCCTGGACTGTGGAGCTGCAATCCATAAAAGGAGAATTTGTGAACAAACAAGAAAACCTGTCTATTTTCTGCAATGTTAAAAAATACATTTTCAACATGACGTCTTCACTGCTGCTGTTTTCTGGTAGTCAAATTTAACAAATATACTATCGTTCCATATACTATATATAGTATATATACTATATACTGTAGTATATAGCTACAGTATACAAACATAGTATATAGTATATAACTATAATATACAACTATACTGTAGCTCCCCACTGAGTCTGCAGTGGGCTCACCTACCATCCCCCCACCCCGACCGCCTCCAGTAGGCTGTTTGTATTTCTCATCTTACACATATCACACAAAACGCAGAGCTTGGGGGCATTTACATTTGTCTATGTCCTCAGTATGGCTTGATGAAGATAGTTTGAGCTTTAGAGCCAGACAGACTCAAATTTGAATCAAAATCCAACTTCTCAGTGGCCGTGTGAGCTTGAGAAATCTAGCTAAATTTTCCTAGTCTGGCTTTCCTTCTCTGTGAGATAGAGCCACTCTTATTTCAGGATGATAGCGAAGATTAAGCGGGGCAATGCGTATACTGTAATTCTGCTGCAGTGAGAGGCCTGGCAGAGGGTAGGCCTCATACTGCATGTTAGTACCCGTCTCTCTCTCCACCTCCAACTAGATGGTCATTCCTTAAAAGCAACATGGTATCGTATGCGTTTGTATATCTCTCTTCTTGCCCAAAACTTAATCCATTGCCTTGTATCTAGTAGACACTCAAATAATGAAGGAACTCATTTTATTTTAACGTCAAAGTGGAGTGAGAAGTGAACCAAAGGTCAGGTGAAAGAAATGTCTAATTGGACTAAAGCCTCCCTACTTGAAGTGAGGGTCAAAGATCAGCAGCATCAGCATCACCGGAGAACTAATTAAAAATGCAGAATCTCAGGCCCCACCCCCAGCTACTGAACCAGAATCTGCATTTTAACCAGAGGGCCAGGTGATCCATGTGCATGCTGAAGTTTGAGAAGCCCTGGCCTAGAATATTGTGTCAATAACCGGGTACTATATAAATAAATGAAGGAGTAAGATTAGGAGGCTAGCAAAATAACTTATTAGAACTCTAACGGTTTTATTTAAAAGGAAAAAAAATCTATTAAATTGAAATACAATACTAAGAATTTCAAGACCAATGGCAATTTTATTTCAATTCTAACAGACGTTGTCTTTGGCTATGATTCTGCAGCTGCAAACGTGGACTCTCTGACTTATGTTTTCCTCTCCCTCTCTGAGCCCCTGTGAGCTCTTCCCTTGTGTTGCCTTCTGCAGAAGGCCATCTCCACTCCCTAGGTCTGGGAGCTACTTGGGGTCTCCCCAATGAGCCTGCGAGCCAGGATGCTCTCAGTTACTGCAACTGCCTGCAAGTGCCCAGTGGGGATCACGCTCTGCTTTCCACAGAACACGTATTGTTCTTGTTTGGATCACTGCCCTAAATTCAAGCTCATTCAAAAGTCCCTTTGAGAACTTGGCTCTCTCTTGCATCTGCCCTTCAGAGTTGTGTGTACCTGGAGGGCAGCCTGGGGACCACTGCTTCCAGGAAGACGAAGCATCCCTTTGTGTCTGTCTGTCTTCCTTCTGGGTGGGGGTGCGTAGCGTTTCCTGCCCTCTTCCTTTGGATTTATGTTTGGCAAATCATCTCATCAAGTCATCTGCTTGAGCTGTAAACTCTGTGGCTGCCTGTAAAACCTGTTTTCCAATGGTGGTAGAAATAGAGCTACGAGCACCTGTGGATTCTGTCTCTAAAATATCTCCGAAATGCCTCTGCTCTCTGCCTTGACCACCACCACCACCTCTCCGGGCCACCACCTTCTCCTGCCTGGATGACAGCAATACCCTCCTGGCTACATCCCTGCAAGCTGTTCTCCCCACAGTGAGTCAGAGATCTTTTCTTAAACATAAATTGGGGTGCCTTTTTCCCGCAGAAAGCCCCCAGTGTCTCTGCACTCCCCTTAGAATGAGATCCAAACTCCTTCTGGTGGCCTCCAGAGCCTTCTGTGACCAGGCCTGCCTGGCTCTGGGGCCCTGTCACCTCTTCCCTGTCTAGTGTGCTCCTCTTCCAGAAGGATTTGCTGCTCTTACAGCGTCTCACACCCACTCAGCTCTTTCCTGCCTCACCTGAGACATTCCTTCCGCAGACAGGCCTTCCTATCACCCAGTCGTCACTCCTCAGCTCCTTCCTTCATTCAGCCATCACTTTTCTAGCTGTTTTATTCATTCATTGGCTTTCTCCTTGTCCATCTCCCCTACTAGACTGTAAGCTCCACGAAGGCGGGGAGGTGACTGCTGATTCAACAATGTCTGGAATGGGGCCTGGCACATACTAGGTACTCAGTAAACACCGGCTGCATTGAATACATGAGCCTATTGTGTGCTAAGTATTTTCTTCTGAAATTCCTTTTCCCGTATTGATTTTCTTCACTCCTCTGGGTGCCCTCCATCAGGTGGATGGACTTCCTTCATGAGGACTTCCTAACCCACTGTAGCCTGGAATCATCTTCTGTCTTAGGATCGATTGTCGTCCTATTCACCAACAAATCTCTCACCTCACTGAAACAGCTTCCTGCTCCTCCTCCGTACACCCACACTCACATGTACACACACCTGTTCTTTCTGTGTTGGCGGGATGTTTTTATTCTTAGCGGGTGGTAAGGAACAGTGGTTAAGTACCCAGGCTCTGGAGCCAGACTGCCTGGGTTCAAATCTTGGCTCTGTCAATTACTTGTTGGACAGGTGATTTAACCTCTCTTTGCCTCCGTTTTCTCATCTGTAAAGCAGGGGCAATGCTAGAACCTTCCTCACATGGTTGTTGTGAGAATTAAGTGGATTAAAACATATCAGATACATAGAAGAGTGCTGGGCACATCTTGAGCAGTATAGAAGTACTGAGTATTATTGTCATTTAAATGAGGAAGAAATGATTTTGCACTGTGATATTCTCATGGAAATAGGTTTTCAATCTAGATTTCTCCTAGACTGCAGGCCTTTCTACCTTCATTACGGCTGCTAAAGGATTCCTTTGGAACACATTTCCCCTGGCATCTCTTAGGGCTTAGTCTGGTTAAAAGAGGATGGAGAATTTAGGCACGAGCAAAAACTTGATGCCATTTAGCAACTTGGGTCACTCTGCTGACCTCTGACTGCCAGGTGGAAACATGAGGCCAGGATTGGCTGTGGTTCCCAGGACGGACTGACAGGAGAGGGGGGACCGTCTCAGCAAGTGATGCCATGAAGGTGTCTGTCCACACATCTGCTTCATTCTCAGTGGCAGTGGGGAGCTGGCCTTCTCTTTCCTGGAACCTTCCCTCCCTCTATCTGTCCTTCAGCCTGCTGAAGTCTTGATGGCCTTGCTGTTATTTTGGGATTAAATCTTTTGGGATTTGTCTTAGTTTAGTTGCACCTCTCTGGATCTCTCCCACCACATTTTTCTTCCCCTCCTCTCCCCCTCTAACAGCTGAAATGTCTCAGCCCCTGGAGCTGACTCATGGTGACCCCTGCCCTTCCTAAGATAAGAGTCAGTGGGGGCACAGGTTAAATACACTGTTTACCAGGTTTTTTTCCTGGAAATTCTAGAGGCCTGGATCAAACTTTGGGAATCCATACCTTTAAGTGCTCCTGGTGACTCTTATCTTCAGGGAAGCTTGGAAGTCACTGCCCAGGACTTGCTCATGTTTTTCATTCTCCACAAATTCTCATGGTTTCCTCCAGCCCACAATGTGTCTCATGCCTTTGACAACAGACAGATCTTGTTTTGTTACCCTGTGTTGCTATCTAACTCTCAACAACCTATACCTTTTCTCTTCAAACAATAGAAACTTCTGGAGAGTAGGCATCAAGTTTTTTTTCTTACGTAGTAGACCTTCAATAAATATCTGGTTGAAGTTTTACGTTTTCCTCTCATTATATTCATTTGAGGTGAACATTGAAATTGTTTCACTTAAGCACTATCAAAAGGCCATGAAGGAAAGGGCTTAGAAATATGTGAGGTGGGCCAGGCACAGTGGCTCATACCTGTAATCTCAACGTTTTCGGAGGCTGAGGTGGGTGGATCGCTTGAGCCCAGGAGTTCAAGACCAGCCTTGGCAACATTGTGAAACCTGGTCTCTCCCAAAAATACAAAAATTTGCCAGTCTCATAACCCAGTCTCAAATAAATAAATAAATAAATAAATAAATAAATAAATAAATAATCGATCAAAATTTAGAAATAAAATTAAAAAAAATTTTTAAAGAAATATGTTAGGTAAAAGAGGCATGTTAATTTGTGATTTCACATGCCTTACATATTCAAGGTTTGACTAAGTAACTCAAATGAAAACATCTCTGGTGTCTGGAATAACTTGCTGCTGTCTAAAAGTGATGAGTCATGGACAGAGCGGGCTGGGATGTGTTACCTGAAGAACTTCTCCAGTTCTTGGCTCCACCATGAATTGTATGTGTGACCTTAAGTGACATGTGTCTGCAAACTAAGCCTCAACTTCCTCATTCTAAAAAAGTTAAATTCCAACCTCATTGGGTGCTGGAAGTCAAATGAGATACTGGGTGCAGAATCATTTTATAATTGGTACAGTGCTGTACAGAGGGTAGGAATTACCCTTAGTCATCCTTACAGTTAGTTTTCCAGCTCACCTGCCTTTCTGCATTCCCTCATGGCTTTCCTATCTGAGTCATGTGACTAAATTTAAATGCTGTTCCAGGGAGCTAGGAAATCTACTTTCCAGCAAGAGCTATAAAACCTCACATTCTAATTAACAGAGACAAGGAGGAACTGTGATTCAGAGGCAGCTCTAGGGGAGCAGCCAGCTCAGGCCTGAAAACGTCTCCTTGGATGGGTCTGCTGGGGAATGGGAACAGATCCATTCTAAGCTTTGGTTTGTTTCAGACAGGAATTTAGAAACCGGACTATGATTGGAGAAATGGTTAACATCCATGAAAATATACAAGATTTTCAGATGGCAATGCTTACAATCTCAGCAACAATAAAAAATCATAGCAGCATTACAGCGAAAGGGGGCTGTTGTCCTCTAAATGAACCCTTAGAAAGTCAGTTTTCTGAACTTGATAAGAATATATTACCAGAGGCAGTTTTCAGAGTTCTGTAAGCTTTGGCAGGGATGGGCTGGTACATGTGAGAAAAAAGCAACAGATTTAAAAAATCTGTAGAAACACTGATAGAAATAAACTTGCTTCTTGTTGCAACGTACCCATGCTGTTAGAGATTTCGCCCTTAACGTCTCTCTTTTAAATTTGACTCCAGGAAATAGATTTGGAACCTGATCAATCCCATCCTTGACTCTGCCATCCTTCTCCCAGAATTATAAACGTAAGATTATTACAGCGCATTTCCTGCATGTGCCTTCCATGTGGCTCCAGTCTCCACCTCACAAGTGTAGCAAGTAAACACTCTCCAAGTGTAATTCTGAAGTGTAGCCCATATGCTGTGGTCTTGATGAGAAGGGCTGGAGACCAAGGGTGCAGACAGTGTATATATTGTGAGAGGTTGCACTTTAGGGAGGGAAAAGGTCTCCTGGTGGCAGAAGAGGCATCCTTCCTTCATTTCTTTGCATGTTTGGTTGGTATGTGGGAGCTACGAAGGAGGGTTGAAAATGTTTTCTTTTCTTTCTTTCTTTTTCACAAATCTATTTCAATCCATCCCATTCCTGGAAAAACCACAATCCCCCAGCACTGTCTAAGTCCTTCACTTTTGAAAAGCACACAGCTTCCCTGCTACCCCTTGCTTCTGTGGGTCTGGCTGGAACAGCAATTATTTCGGTGTAAATGAGTTTGGGGCTGAGGCTTTCATTCATGTGTTAGGGCTCCAGGGTCCTGTGGTTTGACACCATTTGAGTGCACAAACTGTTAGCTTTATACATTTTCAGCAATTTTCCTTCCTCTCCTGAATCTCATATGAAGCTCATTTCCCAAGGAACTGACCAAGGATCTCTGACCTCTTGCCTCAATTGCTTAAAGGCCACCAGTTCTTTTTCTTGACCTTTTACTCAATATTAAAAGATGAATTGAACTTCAAAGGGCAGTAAGCCAGATGCCTTCTTTCCCCCATGAGGGGCTGGCTTCCTCTCATTTGTCTGCACTCTGTATAAATTCAGGTTGGTATCCATTTCCCCTGGGCCTCAAGCTGTTTCTACTGCTATACCCAGATGCCTGGGTACAAGGCTCTGATTCGTGTGGTTTGCTGGTCCCGATGCTGATATTTGACAAAGTTCCTTAATTTGTGCTGGTCTGGTATGAACATGTGCATATGTGTGTGCACGCATGTGTATGTGTGGGTATGTGTGCACGTGTGCATGTGCATTGTGTACAGATGTTCATGTATCCATGTGGGCACATGCTTGTGTCCTCCGTCAGCACCAGCAGCCCACTCTAGACCTGCTCTGTCCAATACGTGTGGCTATCAAACACTTGAAATGTGGCTGGTCCTTATTGAGGTGTGCTGTGAATATGAAACACACACCAGATTTTAAAGACTTAATATGAAAAATAGAAATGTGATATATCTCAATAAGTTTTTATGTTGATTGCATGTTAAAATGAGAGTATTTTGGATGTATTGAGTTAAACAAAATATATGATCAATATTAATTTCACTTATTTCTTTCACTTTTGAAAATGGTGGCTACTGGAGAATGCGAAATCACATATATGGCCTGTATTATATTTGCACTAGACAGTGTTGATCTAGATTGCCAGTTGAGGCCCTAAGTCACGTTGTTGCTGAGTCATAGGCTTTGACCTTACTTGCTCTGGTGTCCTCCAACCTTCAAGTTATGCAGCATGTGAGTAGCTGAGCTTCCATAAATCCCGTTTCATAACTTGGAGCTGCAGAGGACACTTTGTATGTGTCTTTATGATCCCACCTCATGTTTCCTCTGGTGTCCCTCTACCCTGACCAGGTTGGTCTCCTGTGCACATGCTCATGTACAGAATGAGAGACTAGTGCCCATGGGTTTGGGGGCCAGAAGGAGGCTGCTGGTGACTCATACCTGCTTGGTGGCCCATACTATACCATAGGTGTTGATATGGTTTGGCTGTGTCCCCACCCAAATCTCATCTTGAATTGTAGTTCCTGTAATCCCCATGTGCTGTGGGAGGGACCCAGTGGGAGGTAATTTAATCATGGGGGCAGTTCCCCCTTGCTCTTCTTGTGATAGTGAGTTCTCACAAGATCTGATGATTTTATAAGCGTCTGGCATTTCCCCTGCTGGCACTTATTCTCTCTTCTGCTGCCCTGTGAAGAGGTGCCTTCCACCATGATTGTAAATTTCCTGAGGCCTCCACATGCAAGTCAATTAAACCTCTTTTCTTATAAATTACATTGAGTGTTTCTTCATAGCAATGTGAGAACAGACTAATACAGGTGTATTTGTCCTGAAGATTACCCATTCGCTTCTCACTACGTGTGGGTTGGACTGCTTCTCTTTGATATTGACGTACTTAGAATGTGGTTTAAGGGCTTTAAAGATTATCTAGTCTTATCTTTTCATTTTACAAAAAAGGGCGCTAAGGCCCAGGAGTACAGCGTTAGAGGGAGATGATTGTAAGTTTGGACTTTGACAGAGGCAGCTTCAAGTTCAAATCCTAGTCTTGCCACTTCTTTGCCAGTCTCCAGCACAGCACTCCCCAATCTGTACTGCAATGATCTGCTCAATCATTTGTGTCCCTCTGAGTACTGTAGACTCCTTGAGGACCAGGTCTGTCTCTTACACATTATCATAGCTCTTTTGTTTTTTCAACAGTGTGTTAAAGATGTGCCATATGCCAAGCCTGTTGTAAACTCTTGGGATGCATCAGGAAGAAAAACAGAGAAAGCCTATGTGCAGCTTATATTCTAGCTGTGGGAGATGGATACCATGTCGGAAGGTTGTGTGGGTTTCAGTTTATGCACAGTCCAGATCCACACACTTACCTGGTCTTGCAGGAGCAGCCCTGGCAACAGCTTGCTCCACCCCTACAGTCCTGGGGCTGCTGGTGTCTCCTCTACCCACTGCTGCCATTCCTGCAGGCTCAAGGGCCACTGTGAAGATTACCCCATCCCTCCTGTTGCTCACGTGCAGGGCCCATATCTCCTCACTGACTGCCTGAGCTATATACCTCTCCACTCTCACCTTCTGCCCTGGGGCTTCCTGATTGACCCTTAGGTAAGGGATTGAGTACACCCTTGTTCTCATCACCTGGAAGTATGAGAAAACCAACACCCACAGGGCCAACTTTGACCAATGGGAGTAAGATACTGAAGATACATTGTTTTTTCTTCTTCCCCTAGGCAGACAGTGGAGACACATTAGCCCCTTTCTGAAGATGTCCTGTGGAACCCAGCCAGTAGCTTGTTACAGAGCTGTGGTCAATTGGAAACAACTCCTTTAAGTTTGCTCTTTGTTTTTCCCTCCTTACTCCTCTATTCCCTCCTTTCTGCTTCCCTGGAATTCATCCTTTTGAGCCATGTTTTCTAGAGATCCTGGCCAAGGCAGTAGGTGCTAAGTGCAATGGAAAAGGCAAACCCAGAGCAGGCAGGCTCAGAATGGGGATCAGGAGTGCTGTGGGGGGTCTGCAGTTTTCAACAGCACTGTCAGTTTAAGCCTTGTTGAAAAGGTGATATTTGAGCAATGAATGAAGAAGCTGAGAAAGTTAGCCATTCTGGGGAAAAGGTGTTCTATCCAGTGCAAGGGCCCCAAGGTCTGATTGTGGGAGAGTGGAGACTAGGAGTTTTGTAGAAGATGAGGTCAGGGAGGTGGGAGAGGGGGTCATCTTAGGTCTTCTAGGCCATTGTAAGGGTGAAATTGGAGCCTGGGAGGAGTTTTGAGCAGCTCTGGGACTTGGCATCTAGCAAGTGCATGATGCCTGGCACATAGAAGGCACTCATTCAGAGTTTGTTGATTTGAAAGAAGGCATGCCGTTGATCTTCCACAGATCTCCTGCCACCCCTTTCTTCAGGGCAGCACTTTGCACAGGAGCCCCTCACCCTGCAGAGGGGTAGAGCGGGACTTGTACATTTCTAGCCAAGAGTTGAAAACAGATGGAAACAAGATGCCAGCATTAATCCAAAAGGCATGTGGAAGAAAGATCAAATGGGAGAAGAGGACGAACGTGTTTTCAGCAGAGCTGTGTGCTTCCTATAGAACCCGATTGTGGGAAGCCAGCTGAGCTAGTCTTGTGCCTCTTGGCAGAAAATGGGTTTTGCCTGGAGCCTTAAGATTGGAAATGAGGGGTGGGCTCCCTGCTAAGAGCCAGACCAGTTCTGTAAGCTTTGACTTGTTGGGGATGCACACAACAAAGTTTGCCATATTCGCTTCTGTAAAATCCCCTTGGCTGAGTCCTTTCAAGTGTAAGTTCTGTAGATCACACGCTTTTTAGGTCCTTGGTGCAGTAGCTGGCTTTTTTTCCCTGTCACGAAGGCCAGCTGAGAGCAGGAGGAGCCTCAGGGATAAGAACCTACAACATAATCCTTATTTTCCCGAAGGGCTTTTCTCCTTGGCCCCTGTCTTTCATACACACCTTTAAAAGATTATGAGTGTAAGAGGAGAAAGAGTCTGTGGCGCTGTCTGGGAATGCTTGGAGTATAGGTAAGGGAACAGGACAGTGGAAACATCCCAAACATTTTCTCTCATACGGGGGGATATTTGCTTCCAAAAAGCAGAAAACAGGGGAAGTGTAATTACATGAATCCTTCTATTTTAGGAGCAGTGGCTTGGGCGGAGGGAGGGATTTATAGGCCAGTGGTTTTACAGACTGAAATTGACATGATATTGATTATTTATTTTAAGGAAATCCAGAGACTTGTACTTAAGCCAAGGAAAACCATTGGGCTCTTTTTCAAGAATCAAGTTCGTCTTCCCAATGATCTTATTTTTATGCACAACTACCCCTTGGTTATGTTGTTAGAAGAAAAGACAAAACTCAAGGATTTTCAGATATTTTCCAAACAAGGTCACATAAATCTTTGGAAACTAGAAAAGATCATTTAGTATCCAGTGAGAGAAGGAGATAGAGATTTGTGAGGGTAAATAAATATTGTGTTTCTGTGGAAGGTCTGAGAATCTCACAAGTAAGAGCAGCCAGTTGGCAAGAGCAGGTCCTAAGCATTTTAAGAGGTTCCGTCCATTTTTTCAGATGGACAACTGAGGCCTATGGCGAACTGAGAGGTCCAGCTGCTCATGGCCTGGCCCAGGTGTCACCTGGACTACTTTTAGTAGCCAGAAGAGCATATGATAACCTGGATATGTATTTCTGTTTATTTTTTGTTTTGTTTTGTTTTGTTTTGAGATGGAGTCTCACTTTGTCACCCAGGCTGGAGTGCAATGGCGAGATCTTGGCTCACTGCAACCTCTGCCTCCCAGGTTCAAGTGATTCTCCTGCCTCAGCCTCCCAAGTAGCTGGGATTATAGGTGCCTGCCACTAAAATTTTTCTACTAAAGTTTTTGTATTTTTAGTAGAGATGGGGTTTCACCATGTCGGCAAGGCTGATCTCCAACTCCTGACCTTAAGTGATCTGCCAGCCTTGGCCTCCCAAAGTGTTGGGATTACAAGCATGAGCCACCGTGCTTGGCCTGCTTTTGTTTAACTATTTAGTTTTTTTTTTTTTTTTTTTTTTAAGGACTTTAAATACCCTGATATAGTTGATAGAAATATAGGAAGCAGTATTTTAAAATTTAATTAATATAAAAACATGTAAAACCCCATCACTACATCCTTAATTGTGGGGGAAAGGGTGGCACAATCCATGACTAAACAACTTACTGTTAGTCAGAGAAGTACCTGTGAAATTCATAAAAGCATAGAGGGCAGTTCTTTTCTTCAAGTTCAGTCCAATATTCCATCCCATACAGATTCCACAGGAGTGTAGGAGTGTAGAGAGTAGCTCCTCTATGCCAGCTGACCGATCCTGGCTCCCCATCTGTCATGAGATCCTTTTTCTAGGCCAGGGATGGCAAACCACACTCTGCACACTAAATCTAGCCTGCTGCCTATTTTTGTATATGATCTAAGAATAATTTTTACATTTTTAAATGGTTTTTAAAAATGTAAAAAGAATAGTATTTCGCAATGTGAACATTTTATGAAATTAAAATCTCAGTGTCCATAAATAAAGTTTTACTGAAAGAGGGATGCTCATTTCTTTATGTGTTATGTGTGACTGCTTTTCTTCACAATGGTAGAGCTGTGTAGTTGAGGCAGAGTGAATTCACACGAATCCCTTTACAGAAGAAGTAGGCTGACCCCTGCTCTAACCCTTGGGGAACCCCTATGATATCCAGGTTGTAAGGAAATCTCTCGCTTTTTGACAGTCTTTCCCCCTCTCCAGGGGTCCACCCTCCCCAATTGTGCTCCTTCTTCTTGGCACACTTCTCAGCCAGTCACTCCTGACAGCCCGTGGATGACAGGGAGTGGGGCTGGAGGCGAGGATGAGAAAGGAGCAGAGGAAAAGGGCTCTATCCTTGTCTGGTCGCAGCCTGAAGTCACCATACAACCACCAGCCCTTCCATGCCACTGGGGGCCACTCTGTCATATCTTTTCTGGATTTATAATCTAGAAGAATTTTTGAATCTTCCTTTACCTTGAGCTTATTTTAGTCTCTCTTTATGCCTAGCCTCAGGAAAGGAGGGGATTTAGGGGAGAAAATATAATTTATCCTGCCGCAAATGCTTTCCCTATGATGGGGATGAGAATTCACAATGTAGAAGGCATGTTGAAGATCACACACTCTTACCGTCAACTGACCTACTTCTGTAAACACCACCTAAATAATGCTGCTTCTTTGCTTTGTCAATTCTGTTTTCCTGCCTGAGATCTGCCCCTCTTCTCTACCTAGGTCCCGTTCTTCTTTAAAGGGCTACTCATGTCCCACCTCCTCCATGAAGCTTTCCCAGACTGTGTCTGTGACAAAGCCTTTCCCAACGTTTAAGTATTTCCTTTCTACTTCTCACTGGGCTCTTGGGATAATTAAAGTCAGTCCTGCCAGTTGATTTCCATCCTTCTCGTCTCCATCCCTGTGATCACTGTCCCAATCCAAACGTATTTTCCTTCTGAACCCTTCAAGGTAACCCCTAACTGCAGCCAGGCTTGTCCCGTGCAAGTCTTCCCTCCAGAGGGAACCTGGAATCCCACAGGGCTGCAGAGGCTTTATCTGAAATGTCACTCTGGCTACCTTAATGCCTCTCTCCTCAGCTTCAAATCCTCTGTTGCTCTCTGGATACGGTGTACAGAACCTCATATGAGTTGGTTCCCACCCACCTCTCCAACCTCATCCCCTGCTTCAAATTCTATGCTCTGGCAAGACTGCACTGTTTGTGGTTCTCTAAAATGCTGTTGCATGTGTTTTCCTCTCGCCTAGGATCTTGACTACATTCCACCCTGTTCCTTTTTCCTAACTAACTCCCACTTACACACTAAGGTTCAGCTCAGGCGCCAACCCCCTTCAAAAATCCTTCCTGGACTTCCCCTCTTCCCACAGCAGATTGGATGAGGTGTTTATCAATCTGTGTTCTCATATGCCCAAGGCTACGATTGCCACACTATATTGTATTAGTCTGTTTCAATTATTGCTTCTCCCTCACTGAAGTACAGTAAAGGCTGTGTCCTATTTATCTTCATACAGCTAGTTCTTCTTTTAGTCTCTGACTTAGAGGAAGTGCTAAGTGTTTATTGAGTAGATAAAGAGATTGAAAACAAATTCTTTTAAGACAAGGTAGTGTTTCATGCATTTTTACATCCTTAGGACTTGGCTCAATACCTGTTTTTGCTGTGGATAAGGATGATTCCAGGTGACTGTTTCTTGTTTGAAAGATGCCGCTGCAGACTCCTGGCCAAACCTGTGGCTCACAGCAGGCCTAGCAATGCCTGTCTGTTCTCCAACACACTTCTTGGTTAACACTATGTAATGGTGACAAAATTAATTACAGACTGAGTGGTTGCTCTGTGTGCACTAGGTGTTTAACATATAATCTCTAATTCTAAACACAATCCTGCAAGGTTAACATTATTCTCTGCAGAGAAACTGAGACAGAGGGAAGTTAAAGAACTTTTCCAAGATCACACAATCAGTCATTGGCAAAAGTGGGATGTGAATCCAGGCTTGTCTGTCTATGAAAGCCTTAACATTTCTGTTATCCCTTTTCCTATCTATAGTTTATATTTTAGCAACATAAATGAAACTATAAAGTAATGGTTTGTAGTTTAGAAAAAGAAGGAAAGAAAAAAAGGGAAAGTTTGGCCACGACCCTGCCACCTGAAAAACATCCAGCTGTTTTAATTTGCCCGTATTTTCATCCTGTGTGTGTCCACATGTTTATCAAGTGAATATGGTAGACATGCCATTTGTGTTTTGCTATCTTTCTCTCTCTCTCTCTTTTTTAACCAAACGTTACATCAGAAGCATATTCCAATGTCTGGTCATAGTCTTTGTGATTGTAATTTTAACGACTTGCGCTTCATTTTTGATCTTGACTTTAATAAGACTCTTCCAACTCCAGTGGCTCCCCTGTCCCTTCTCCTTTCCAGTCACTGCTCTGTAAGTGCATTTGGCTTTTATTGGAGGCAGCTGTGAAGAGCGTGCTGAACTCGTTGCCAGAAAAGTTGGACTGAGTCCCAGATCTGACAGTTACTAGTTGTGTGACCTTGGGCGAGTCAGGTTCATTCAATGTCAAGCTCCTCCTTTGGTCTGTGAACACCTTTAAGGCAGGGATTATTTTATTTCTCCTTTGTAGGCTTCGTTTCTGGCACAGAGTATGAGATCAATACATGCTTGATAAAGTCTCTCAACTTCCTCATCTGTAAAATGGGATCATTAAGCATATTCCATAAAGATACGGTAATTAAATAAGGCTTTATATACACACACATACACATACACAAACATACATTCTCTATAGTTGTAAATCATAATATAAATATAAGTTGGTATAACTATTATCATTGCTGGGTTTATACAATTCACATAAAAGTCCATTCAATTATCTGGAAGAGCGGCAAACTTCCTGACTGAAAGCTTCATCTTTCAACCAGATGTTTGGTATGCTGTAGGCACAGTAGACCACAGACTTAAAGGAGTCAGTGCTTATGCTGACTTGTTTGTACTGCTTTGACATGATGTTGTCTGCCTTGACAATAGAGATTGCATATGTTTAACTTGCTGGGTACAACACCATGCTCAGCCAGGACCTAAATAAGTGCACTTTAGCGTGATTAAAGTGAGAGATGTGGAATGTTTTTTAAAAGTTCAGGTCCAAGTGACAGAGTAGTTTGCAAGAATTCATTCTAGTTGGTGCAGTCATTTGCTGGGGGGCATACTAGGATTAGTTGGGTTTATGCACGAGGAAACAGTCCAATAGTGTGGGAGCAGTTTTCCATTTTTTCCAGGTATAAAGACAATGGCCCTACAGAAACAAAAGGAAATAGTCCAAAGACTTGTGAAATAATTCTTATCTCATCTCAGATTCTTATCTCATCTGTTCTTGTGATAATAATAATTCTTTTTCACAAAGTAGTAAGTCCTAAGAGCCAAAGTTTTCCATCATCTACATAATATCAACATTGTAATTCTGAGTATTAGCAAAGATTAAGTTGTTTTCAAGGTTGGTTGACTCAAAAACCCCAGAAACATGCTGGCACATAACACTGGGAAATAAATACTTTTAAAAATTTTAACATTTTATTTAGAGTGTAGTATTGTTATCTGCAGGAAGGTTAATACAATGCAAGCTACTCTACCATTACTAGAAGCACACTTTTTCATACTGCTTTTAAACTACATTAATCAAATTAAACAATATTTTAAAAGTATACACCTGAAAAAATGACCACAAACAATATGTGTGATGACTGACAAACTAGAAAATCCGGAGGAAATTGATAAATTCTTGTAAACATACAATCCCCCTACTTTGAATCAGGAAAAAATAGAAATCATGAAGAAATCAATAACAAGTAGTGAGATTGGATCAGTAATGAAAAGTCTGCCAAGAACAACAAAAAGCCTAGGACTAGACAGATTTACAGCTGAATTCTACCAGATATTTTAAAAATAATTGGTACTAATCTTAGTGAAACTATTCCAAAAGATTGAGAAGGAGGGAATCCTCCCTAATTCTTTTTACAAAGCCAGTATGACCTGGATACCAAAGCCAGGAAAGGACATAACAACAACAACAACAACAACAGCAACAACAAAACAAAAAACTACAGACCAATATCCCTGATGAACACAGATGCAAAACTTCTCAACAAAATACTAACAAATCAAATCCAAGAGAATATTAAAAAAATTCACTACAATCAAGTAGGTTTCATCCCAGGGATCAGAGAAGGTTCAACATACACAAGTTCATAAATATGATACAGCACATAAACAGGATTAAAAACAAAAACCATATGATCATCTCAATAGATGCAGAAAAAGCACTTGATAAAATCCAGCATCCCTTTATGATAAAAACCCTCAAAAAAATAGGAATAGAAGGAACATGCCTCAAAATAATGAAACCATATATGACAAATTCACAACCAACATCATACTGAGTGGGGAAAAGTTGAAAGCATTCCCCTAAGAACTGGAACTAGACAAAGATGACCACTTTCACCACTTCTGTTCAACATAGTACTGAAAGTCCTAGCCAGAGCAATAGGGCAAGAGAAAGAAATGCAATGTACCCATATGAGAAAAGAGGAAATCAAACTATCTCTGTTTGCCCATGATATGACCTTGTATCTAGAAAACCCTAAAGACTCCTCCAAAAGACTCCGAGATTTGATAAATGAATTCAGTAAAGTCTCAGCTTACAAAATCAGTGTACACAAATCAGTAGTACTGTTACACACCAACAATGACTGAGTTGAGAATCAAATCAAGAACTCAATCTCTTTTACAACGGCTGTAAAATTAAAATAGAATACTTAGGACTATACTTAACCAAGGAGATGAAAGAGCTCTACAAGGAGAACTACAAAGCAGTGCTGAAAAAAATCATAGGTAATACAAACAAATGGAAATACATCCCATGTTCATGTATGGGAAGAATTAGTGTCATAAAAATGACTATACTGCCCAAAACAATCTACAGAGTTAATGCAATTTCTTTCAAAATACCAACATAATTCTTCACAAAATTAGAAAAAAAAGTCCTAAAATTCATATGGGACCAAAAAAGAGGCTGAATAGCCAAACCAATCCTAAGCAAGCAAAATGAATCTGGAGGCATCACATTACTTGACTTCAAATTATATACGGCTATAGTAACTAAACCAACGTGGTACTGGTAAAAAAGTAGATATATAGACAAATGGAATAGTATAGAGAACCCAGAAATAAAGCCAAACACAACCAACTGATCTCCAACAAGGCATACAAAAACACAAACCAGGGAAAGGACACCCTTTTCAATAAATGGTGCTGGGAAATTTGGATAGCCACATGAAACTGGATCCCTATCTTTTACCATATATAAAAATTAGTTCAAGTTGAATTAAAGACTTAAATCTAAGACCTGAAACCATAAAAATTCTAGAAGAAAACCTAGGAAAAATTTTTCCAGACATTGTCCTAGGCAAAGAATTTTATGATGAAGACCTCCAAAGCAAATGCAACAAAAACAAAAGTAGACAATCAGGACTTAATTAAATGAAAAAGCTTCTGCACAGAAAAAAAAATAAGTATCAGAGTAAACAGCCAACAGAATGGGAGAAAATATTCACAAACTATACATCTAACAAAGGAATAATATCCTGAACCTACAAGGAAATCAAAAAATCAGCAAGAAAAAAAAAAACCACCAAAAAATCCCATTAAAAACTGGGTAAATGACATAAACAGACATTTCTTAAAAGAAGATATACAGAAGCCATATGAAAAAAAATGCTCAACACCATGAATCATCAGAGAAATACATTAAAACCCCAATGAGAGACCACCGTATTGCAGCCAGAATGGCCATTGATAAAAAGTCAAAAAATAATAGATATTGGCTGGATATGGTAAAAAGTGAACCTTTACATGCTGATGGTGGGAATGTAAATTAGTGCAACCTCTGTGAAAAATAGTATGAAAATTTCTCAAAAAACTAAAAGTATATCTACAATTTGATCCAGCAATCCCACTACTGGGTATCTACCTCAAGCAAAATAAATCATTATATCAAAAAGACACCTGCATGCATATGTTTATTATGGTGCAATTCACAATTGCAAAGGTATGAAATCAACCTAAGTGCCCATCAATTGGAAAGTGGATAAGGAAAATGTGCATAAATATATCATGGAGTACTACTCAGCCACAAAAAAAGGAGGAAATAAAGTCCTTTGCAGCAACTTGGGTGAAATTGGAGGCCATTATTCTAAGTAAGGTAACTCAGGAATGGAAAACCCAAATACTGTATGTTCTCACTTATCAGTGGGAGCTAAGCTATGGGTATGCAAAGGCAGACAGAGTGGTATAATGGACACTGGAAACTGAGACAGAGGCGAGCAGGAAGGGGGTAAGGGATTTGAAAAAAACTACCTATTGGGGTACAATATACACTGTACTACATGTGATTTCACACACTAGAAAATATTTTTACTGTGTAATTTAAGGCTAATTCATTTTGCCACTTGAGCAGAAGAGATGACTTCAAAAATAACTATGATTTATCTGTATTTATTCTTTGATTCTTAAATTCAGTTTACCTGGGTATATGTTCACTCTGAATTTTCATCAAATTTATTTATAAACTAATGAAACAAATACATATTTTTAATAATCAGTAAACAAAATAAGACATGTAAGGAATAGTGGAGAATAAAAGATAAAGAACTAGTAGGTTGGTGCAAAAGTAATTGCGGGTTTTGACATTGAAACCCACAATTACTTTTACACCACCTGAATAGTATCTTTAAAGTGCTGAAATTAAAACAAAACAAAACAAAACAAAGCCTGTCAACCTAGAATTCTATACCCAGCAAAAATTTACTTCAAAAGTGAAAGCAAAATTAAGATGTTTTTAGAGAAACAAAAGCAGAGAGAAACCAATTCAAGCAGACATAATTATAACTGCTAAATAACTTCTTCAGACTAGAAATTTAGACCTATAAAAAAATGAAGAGAACCCAAAATTGTAAATATGTAAAAAAATATAAAACATGCTGTATTTTTCTTCTCTCAATTTCTTTAAAAGATAACTTAGTTATAGTCATGATGGAATAACAGAACTAGACTTACCCTCCCACTACAAACAACTAGAAAGCTGAACAAATATATGAAACAATGTTTTCAGCAAAGGACAACAGGCAACATGAGCTTACAATTCCTGTAAGAATGAAAATATATGAAGTGAATATGAAGTGAAAGCTATATAGCAGGACTGTATTTCTGTTATTCTAGTAGAAGGCACATTCTAAATGAAAGTATAGGAGGAGTATCCAAAGCAGAATTAAAAAGTAGTCTCATTAGGTATTATACAGAGCTCAGAGTTGAGGGAGGTTGAGATAACTGGAACTCATGGGGCAGAGTTCTGTAGAGGAGGAAGCTATACAGAAAAAGAGATCCAGAAATCTGTATCTTAAATGTCCAATTGAGTCTTTGCTGAGTACCAAGCTGCACATGTGTAGAGTGAAATTCCACAAGGTTGGGCAAAGAAAGTCTGTGGAGCTATAAGCTGAGCAATGACTAGATCCCACACAGGACTGGGACACGATTGTATTCCACCCAGCAAGAAGACAGAGTTCTCTATAATCACCCAATGGCACAAAATAGAGACTCCTGGCTGGGGTTGGGAAGTGTCATACTTTATTAGTAGGGTGAAAATATCTCTAGAAAAATGAGTTCTATTGTAGACTCACAACAACAAAAAGCTTAAAAACAACTTCTGAAAGGATTAAGATTATTGAACATTATTTACTTTCCTGAAGAAATGAAGCATAATTCTATTGTTTAAAATGGCAACAAATTGAGGCATGCAACAGCATAAAATTCATAATATTCATAATGTCC
The DNA here is from genome assembly GCF_003255815.1 of Theropithecus gelada. Taxonomy (NCBI): domain Eukaryota; kingdom Metazoa; phylum Chordata; class Mammalia; order Primates; family Cercopithecidae; genus Theropithecus; species Theropithecus gelada. The sequence continues at coordinate 7,421,622 of NC_037668.1, forward strand.
AGCAATTAAATATTTCTAGACATGACAAGAAGAAGAAAAATGTGACAAATAACAAGAAATCAGTCAATAGAAATGAACCTCAAAATAAAAATGATAATGGGAAAAGCAGGCAAACATGCTAAAATAGCTCTTACAAATATATTCAAGTATTTTAAGAAAACACAAACATAATGATAAGATAAATAGTACAAAAAGAACCAATTAGTACTTTGGGAATGGAAAAAGTCTAAACATTTCACAACATCTGAAATAAAAACTTACTGGATGGGATTAACAAAAGATAAGACACAACAGGAAGAAACATGAGTGAACTTGAAAACATGCAATAGAAAATATTCAATTTGAAGCACAGAGAGAAAAAAGAATAAAAACCAGTGCCTTAGTGATGGGTAAAATAATATCAAGTATAGTCTAATGTAAAATAAATATCAAGGTGGTAGACTTATACCCAACCATATCAATAATTACATTGATGGTAAAAGGCATAAACCATCCAATTAAAAGCCGGAGATTGTGAGACTAGTTAAAAATGCAAGACCTGACTATGTGCTGTTGAAAAGGAACCTACCCAAAAAATAGTTTAAAGGTAAAAGGATAGAAAAGATAGGCTATTGATCACTTATACATTGCTAGTGAGAATGTAAAATTCTATCATCATTCTGGAAAGGATTATGGCAGTTTCTTGCAAAACCAAACAATCTAATAAATGTTAGTTACAAAAAACTTGTAGCTAACATAGTGCTCAATGAAAGAAAGACAGAGTTTGCCTGCCACACCTACCCCCAATATCATAATCAAGGCAAAAATATTAATACTCACTACCTCTTTTCAATATTTTACTATAGGTTTCAAATGATACAATCCTGTATATATTATTTATCTTCTTATAAAAATAAAGCATAGTGCTATTTTCCATTAAATTCCATAAAATCCTAAGGAATCTACAAAAAAGTTGCCAAAAGTAACGTGAGGGTAGTAAGATCACAGGATAAAAAACAATATCAAAAAATTAATAGCAATTCCATATACTAGTAATGAAATTAGAAAATGAAGTTGAAAAACATTACCATTTACAGTAACATCAAATTTGGAATTCTTTAAGATAAATTTAACAATTATAGGCCAGACTGTACAATGCAAACTACAAAACATTGCTGAGGGAAATTAAAGAAGACCTAAGTAAAACGAGGTATAAACCAATGTTCCCAGATGAGACGACTCAATATTGTTAAAATGGCAGTTCTCCCCAAATGGTCCATAGATGCAATGCAATCCTACCAGCAATCCCAGAATGTTTTCCATTGCAAACTATACAATCTAGTTCTAATATTTTATAGAACAGCAAAGGACTGACGATACCCCAGGCTGGAGTGTTGCTCCGCCTCCCGGGTTCACACCATTCTCCTGCTTCAGCCTCCCATATAGCTGGGACTACAAGCACCCGCCACCAAGCCCGGCTAATTTTTTTGTATTTTTAGTAGAGACGGGGTTTCACCGTGTTAGCCAGGATGGTCTTGCCTGACCTCGTGATCCGCCCGCCTTGGCCTCCCAAAGTGCTGGGATTACAGGCATGAGTCACCATACCCGGCCAATAATTTTTAAAAGAGAAAGAAATTCAGAGGATTAAACTACTTGATTTTAATACTGTGAAGCTATAGTAAACTGTGAAGCTATAGTAAACAAGACAGTGTGATATTCATGTAAGGATAGATAAATATGCTAATGAGACAAAACAGAAAATTGAGAAACAGACCCACACATTCATGGTTGATTGATTTTTACCAAAGGCATCAAGATAATTCAATGAGAATAGGATAGTCTTTTCAATAATGGTGTTGGAACAATTGGCTATCCATTTTGAAAAAATAAACCTCAGCATTAAACTTATTCCTTATATAAGTATTATCTTGAAATTAATCTTAGATCTAAAAGTAACAGCTAAAACCATAAAACTTCTACAAGAGAACATTGAGGAAAATCTTTGCAAACTCAAGATAAGCAAAAAATTTTACAGATAAAATTAAAATAACTGTGAACCATGTAAGTTGTTAAACATTGTTTAGTTTTCATGAACATTAAAAGCTTTTGCTCTTTGTCATTGTTAAGAAAATGAAAAAGGCAAGCCACAAACTGGAAGGAAATATTTGTCTCACATGTATCTGACAAAAAACGTCTATCTGAAATATATAAAGAATTCTTACAGTTCTGTAATAAAAAGACAAATGATCCAATAAAGATTTTAACAGGCACTTCACAAAGGAAGATATACAAATAGACTCTAAGGGAGAGCATGTGATCAAAGAAAAGAGAGGCATTTCATAATAATAAAATGAGGGCATCATAATGAATTCATTAGGAAGATATAACAATCATAAATGAGTATTCACTTAATAGCAAAGCCTTTACATTTATTATTATTATTATTATTATTTTTGAGATGGAGTCTCACTCTGTTGCCCAGGCTGGAGTGCAGTGGCGAGATCTCAGCTCACTGCAAGCTCCGCCTCCCAGGTTCACCCCTTTCTCCTGCCTCAGCCTCCTGAGTAGCTGGGACTACAGGTGTCCGTCACCACGACCGGCTAATTTTTTGTATTTTTAGTAGAGACGGGGTTTCACCGTGTTAGCCAGAATGGTCTCGATCTCATGACCTCGTGATCTGCCCGCCTCGGCCTCCCAAAGTGCTGAGATTACAGGCATGAGTCACTATGCCTGGCCAGCTTTTATATTTATGAAATGAAAACTGACAGAACTAAAGGAAGACAGACAATCCATGTAATAGATGAAATTTTTAACAGTTCTCATTCCAAATTTCCCACCTTACAACTTTTCTATAATGTATGTTACCCTGGATGAGCCATCTTGGCTTCAGAAATGTCAGGCAGTTGGGTAGAATGAAAATGAGGAGACCTGTGTTCTGGGACTGGATCCAACCCTAAGGATCTTTGAGCAAACTTCATTTAGTCATTCAACAAATACGTATCAAGCTTCATCCGTGGGTCCCAGGTTCCCTAGAAGCAACAATCCAGAGACAATCTGTTCTCTGGGTTTGTGGTTTAATGGCACACACAGGTGAGTACCTCTCTGAGACTCCGATTTTCTGTTTCTGAAATGTGGGCCACAGCAACAATATGGAAATATCATAAATGGCCAGCCACATACGGATGCACAAATACACTGTGGTATAATCATGATAATCTATATAGCAGTGAAATGGATCAACTGGAACTACATTTATCAATGTGAATAAATAAATAAAGTGAACCAGAGAATGATACATTAGTAGATTATTCATATAAGGTTTTAAAATGTGCAAAACAATAATGGGTTATAGGCACATATCTACAGTAAAGGCAAAAAAAATCATGCATGGGAATAATATATCAAATGTGGAAAAAGATCTTTGGACTTGTATGGTAAGAAAAAGAGCTCTTGAAAGTTATTAACATAACAAGTTAAAATTTGGTAGAAGGATTGAAAGATAAAATGGAAGACATATTTTAGAAACTATAGCAAAAAGAAATGAAAATTAGCAGGAAAAGATATAAAATTAGAGGAATAATCCAGGAGGTCTGGTAACTGAATAATGGGAGCTCAAAAAAGAGACCAGAGAAAACAAAGGGGAGGAACATATCAATGAAATAAAATTTTCCAGAACTAAAGGCTATGAGTCTTCAGGGCCCACTGAGTATCTAGCACAATGGTTAAAAACAGATCCACATCCAAGCACACGCATGTGAAGTTCCAGAATATTGGTTTATTTGTCAGGATTATTAATGCCAGCTCCTGAAGCAGACAATCCTCAAAAATCTCAGCGGCTTAACAAAACCGTTTGTTTCTCATTTATACAAAATCTAGTGCAGGAGTGTCCAATCTTTTGGCTTTCCTGGGCCACATTGGAAAAAGAAGAATGATGGTCTTGGGCCACACATAAAATCCAGTAGCACTAATGATAGCTGATGAGCTAAAAAAAAAACATTGCAAAAAAGTCTCATACTGTTTTGAAAAAGTTTACAAATTTGTGTTGGGCTGCATTCAAAGCTGTCATGGGCTGCATGCGGCCCATGGGCTGTGAGTTGGATGGGCTTGGTCTAATATGTTTCAGGTGGTTCCACTTCACCTTGTAAACATGTCACTTGAATCATGTGTCCCTTGAAGTACCTGTGGCAGGAGAAAACAGGGTTGAAGGAGGCACACCGGCTTTTAGCTTCCTTAGCTTGGAGTTGACATCTGTCACTTCTGCTCCCAGGCCACTTGCAAGAACATGGCTCCAACCTAACTATGGGAGAGGCTGGAAAACCCAGAGGGGCACATGCAATACTTGATGTTTTGCATACCAATATGGGTTATAAAAGGAAGATCCTATACATTTTCAGAAAAAACCAAACTGTTCATACATAAAAGATCACGAAGCAAAAAGGCTTTGGATTTCTCAATAGCAACACTGGAAATGAGAAAAAATGGAGTAATGCTTTAAACATTTTCAATGTAAACAACTTATACCTGGAAGTCTATACCCAGCCAAACTATCAATCAAGGGTCAGTGCAGAGTAAACCCCTTTTCAGACATTGAAGGTCTCAACTTGCCTTCCATGTACCTTTTCTCAGGAACCTACCACAGAATGTGTTCCATTAAGTGAGACAGAAAATCAAGCAAGAGGAAGACAAAGGATCCAGGAAGTAAGAGACCCAATACAGGAGAGAAGTGAGGATTCTCAGGATGATGGTTAAGGGAGATCCTGTGATGAGAGCTGTGCACCTGGAGGAGGAAAAAAAAAAAAAAATCAGATAGTAGCAGGTGAGAAAACTCCAGGACAGGCGTCTTCTAGAAGATATAGTTAACAGATTACGTGGAGTATCTGAATATGTTGAGAGAAAATGCAAACAATTGGTACTGAGTTTGTTGAATTAATCATAGTTAGGAAAAGAAGAAAATGGGGGAAAAATAATTATTAAATCTAGAGAAAGCAAAAAGTTCTGCAGGGAAGGAATTAATTAGAGCTTACCGTAAAACTCAGCTGTGAGTTGCATAATAGTCATCATGCGAAATATTGTTCTAATCAAAGTTGTGATCTACGTATATTGAGAGGTTGAAGGGATGGGAAGAATGTATGTGGCAGAGTTGGCAGGGGGTGGGGGGAAGGGAAGAGCCAAACTTCACCTTTTACTGTGAAAACTTAGTTGATAATTCCTAAAACTGGAGAAAAACGTAGCAAATATTTTAAGAGGTAGGAAGTAAATACCTAAAGAACCCAAAGAACCAGCAAGAGGAAATGCAAGGGGTTGACGCAGGGAGAAAGAAATGCAGGGGGCAGGGAGGCTGGGGACGGCCATTTGACTTCATAAACTTTGATCTAGTTGACTATTTGCTTGTATAACTTTGATAAAAAACAGTTAAAAAAAGGCAAACCAACTTCTAGCATGATATAGTATAATACAACTTTTATAAATTTCTCCACACTATATTTTATAGACACATACATGGATGTGTGAGTGACTGGAGAAAGACTAGAATATGCACCAAACAGAAAACAGTGTTACCTCTGGAGAGGTTAGCCTGGCATAGTGTTTAGTGGAAAATTTAGTTTTATTGTCATAAAAATGTATTCACGTGTTACTTGTTAAATTAAGCATAAATAAAAGACAAACAGTAAAAGAAAAAAATGTATTTTAGATCTGGAATCTAATGGCCTAATTAAGAAGCCATTTTTGAACTTACCCCACTTTCGCAGAGTTGACAGTGGAAGTGTCAACAGGGAGGGTGAAGCTGAGTAAAGAGGTGACCATGAGAGGAAGTAGCAGGGGGTGGCACCAAGGGAGGGACAATGCATGGGACCTTTGTCTCACTGTACACAACTGTATGTGACTCGTCTGGTCCAAGGTCTACAAAGAGATTTGCACATTTTCAACTAGAAAGTCCTTGCAGGTGGTAGCTGATTATTACTGTCTCCATAATCCAGCCTTGAGAGAAAGCCCAGATACAGGGTGGGGGTGGACGGGGACTTGCTCAGTGTCAAGCAGTGAATTAGGATTGGTGCTGAGTTGCCCAGGAGTTTTACCCATGCTTAGAGCTTCTTACTGCTGACCACTCAGGCAAATGGATCTGGATTTGAATTCCAAGTTCCCTACTTACTGGTCATGTAAGGTTGGCAAGTTCCTTAACTTCTCTGAGCTTTAGCATCCTCACTTACAATGATAATAATGCATGGAACATCCTTAGTGACTATGTACTATATGCCTGGCACACAGCAAGCACTCAATATGTGTTGATAACAATAAATATAGTAATCAGAAAGTCGGCTAGGCACGGTGGCTCATGCCCGTAATCCCAGCACATTGGAAGACCGAGGTGGGTGGATCACCTCAGGTCAGGAATTTGAGACCAGCCTGGCCAACATGGAGGAACCCTGTCTCTACCAAAAATATAAAAATGAGCTTGTAATCCCAGCTATTCAGGAGGCTGAGGCAGGAGATCACAGCCAAGATCGCACCACTGCACTCCAGCCTGGGTGACAGAGCAAGACTCAGTCTCAAAAAAAAAAAAAAAAAAGAAAAAAGAAAAAGCAAGTTGAACCTTTTACTTTCCCTTCCTCTTCCCTTTGAAATCAAATGGCATGTTCCAGATCCAAGCAGATATGCTGAGGGTTATCTGTTGTTTTGGGTTATTCATAGACATTAAACGTAGTATTAAACTTTTTTATTGTGATATATTATCGGTAAACCAAAAATATAAATAATAATATAACAAACTCCTGTGTACCTAGTAGCTTGCACAAAAGATAAAATATTTCAGGTTCAATTGAAAACTTCTGAGTGCATCTTCCAATTCCTCTCCTCCCCAAAGATAATAATTTTTCTAAATTTGGTATCTTGTTCCCATGCTTGTTTTACTACAAAGACATGTGTCCATAATCTGTTAGTAAAGACCATTGTGCTAATGGTATTATGCATTCATAACGATTGACACATGTATACAACTGAGTCATCTGTGTTGTATACAATGATTGACACATATATACAACTGAGTCATTTGTGTTGTATACATGCTTCATCCTGATAAAGCAGATCCTCCTCAACTTCCCCTTGCTTTCACCAATATCCTGTCAAAAGTGCAGTCTTACTGCATGTGCAGTCCTGTGAATGGTGATTGGTCCTGACCTAATCACATGCCAGAAGGAAAAGAAATTCCTCACTTGGAATTCCTCACCTTACCTTTCTACAATGTATGTTGCCCTGGAAGAACCTCTTTGACCTCAGGGAATGTCAAGAAGTTGGGTAAAATGAAAGGGAGAGATCTGTCATCTGACACTGTTTCTTTGAGGAGTCTTCATTCAGTCATTCAACAAATATGTATTGAGCTTCATGTACGTGCCCCAAATTCCCTAGAGGCAGCAATCCAGATGCAATCTGCTCTCTGGATTTATGATTTAATGGAGCACACAGGTGAGTACACATCTCTGAGACTCAGCTCCCCTCGGCTTTGATTTGGTTCCTGGATTTCTGCCTATTCCTCATTGTTCTACTTGCTGCCACAGCGAGATGCACCTTCCAGCCTAACGAACTATTTTTAAAGTCTCCAGGGGAAGCTCTCATCATTCAGACAGAAGCTCCAGGGAGATTTTAGTGTTCCCAACAACTTCAGGATGAGGGTTTGTACTGCCAGGCAGAGCCAGTCCTGTGACATATGAAGGCTTAATTTACCCACCCAGAATTTAGTGCCCACTCGGAGCTGGCCAATTCACAGTCTTCTGTTTACAGGTTGCTCCAGCCCTGCTGGCCCCTGCTTCCACCTCAGCATGGGGGACCCCAGTGGCTCACTGCAGGCCCTGTGCCCTCTTTATGACACACCATGCTGGGATGATGTCCTCTGTGGAAGCCTCTTGAGTGCAAATGGCCCCTTTATGACAGAAGCACCACAAGTACATTCCCCAAGGGTACTGTTTGCTGTGGTAGTCCGTCTACAGATTTTCCCACCAGGATCCTGGAGCAGGTCCAGTTTGGAATTGCCACTGACATGAGAAAGGAACAGATGACCATGGAATGAAGTAATAGCCCTTCCCCCTTCCCTCTTCAACCCTTTGATTTTGGAGGATCTGCACTCACTATTAGTGGTCAGGAGTCCTGCAGCTTCCTTTTGAATTAGGAAGATATGGGAATAAGAGGTCTTTTAGGCACTTAAAAGTGGCAACAAATAACCCACAAAACTACTATCTGCAGATTGAGCAACCCTTACTATGAACCTCCCTGGATCTTAGCCATGAAAACAACTCAAGCCAACCCCCAAAATAGGCTCCTTGCAGACACTTCCTTAAAAAAAAAAAAAAAAAAAAGCAAAATCTAAAAAAAAAATAAACAAAAAACAAAAAATTCATCCAGAAGGAATAATATTTGTAGAATGCATTTCTACTTTTGCTCACTTGGCTCGAGTTTAAATGTGAAAAATATGTTATCGGCTGACTAATAGCACGGCTGTCAAGAAATTTATCACCATTTTCCCCCGCAAAGCAGCTGGTTTCAGATTCAAATGAGGCTCTGCACTGTGATTTTGCCTTTACCAAAGCTGCCAAGGAAAGGTCCATGAGGCATGGAGAAGACTGCTGCTGAGGGTGGTCCCCACATTATTCTTTGCATTTTCTAGAAGGCTTTTGGATTGAATACTCTACCATTTATTGAAAAAGGCCGGCTAGGCCCAGTGGCTCACACCTGTAATCCCAGCACTTTGGGAGGCCAAGTTGGGCAGATCACGAGGTCAGGAGTTCAAGATCAGCCTGGCCAACATAGTGAAACCCTGTTTCGACTAAAAATACAAAAATTAGCTGGGTGTGGTGGCGTGCACCTGTAGTCCCAGCTACTCAGGACCTTCAGGCAGGAGAATCGCTTGAACCCAGGAGGTGGAGGTTGCAGTGAGCTGAGACTGCACCACTGCACTTCAGCTTGGGCGACAGAGCGAGACTGCCTCAAAAAAAAAAAAAAAAAGAAGAAAAAAAAGAAAAAGGTCTACATTGTGTTAGATACCTCCCTATGTAGGCACTTTTGCAAATTTTGGCTCCTTTGAGCTTCAGAACAATGCTTCTTGGTAGATAATACCAAGAACTCCATTTCACAGACAAACAAAATGAAGATCAGAGAGGGGGAAGCAGCTTGCTCAGAAAGTGGCAGATTATTCTGGTTTTATGAAGCTGAGTTAGTGTTCCTTACTGTTCTTATAACCACTTATTCTTTTTTTACGGCAACTTAATGAGAGGAGTTAATAAGTGATCACACTGAATCACGGCCGTGTCCTACCATCTTAGAACTGTGCCTTGCAAACCTAACCTCTACCTGAAATTATGGACTAATTTCCAACTGTCTACTCAACATCTCCCTTGGATAGCTAGTATGCTTCTCCAAGTTGACAAAGACAAGACAAATATTTTGAGGTTTACCTCCAAGTCAGCGACTCCCATAGTTTTCTCTATTTCTGTAAATCACCCTGTTATCTACCCACTAGCCCAAGCCAAAGTCTCATCCATGAGAAATCCTACTGAAAAATACAACAAAATCAGTGCACTTCTTTCTTCTCTACCATCCTGCTCTAACCCTTCTTCTGTCTCTTACCAAGATCACTATAGAAGAGCAGTAGTAGCCTGTTCTCTGATTCTTCTATTTTTACTCTTCCCTTCAATCCCATCTCCATTTTCCATGCACAAATCAAATAACAATGCAAATTCTTACTTAAAGCTCTTCAATGGCTTGACCCTTCAATGGCTTTTACGTTAAAATCATAACTCCTGCATGACTTCCTTATCTAACCCTCATCTCACACCAATCTCACATTCCCCAATATGCCAGCTCGCTGGCATCCTCTCTGTTTCTTGAACATGCCAAGCCAATATCATTCCTGCCTCAAGACTGGTGTTACTCCCCTTGTCTCTGATTGTTGCTTGCCTGGCTCCTGCTTGGCATTAGATCTTAAGTGTCACTTCCTCAGAGAAGGCTTTCCTGATCACCCAACTTAAAGGAAAACTCAGTTATTTTCTATGACATCATCAGCATTTTCCTAATTTTTCTTTATAGTACATACTGATACCTGGTTGTATTCATGCACTTATATATTTACTTCCCCCTGTAGAATGTAGATTTGGACTGACTTTTCTTATTTATCTCCAGCACCAAGAATAGTTTTCCCCAATACCTAGATCAATGCATGACACATAATAGGCATATCATATGAATGCTTTTGTGGGTAGCTGCAAAGAATGGTTTCTGGGAGATTTTTCTAGGTGTCTTCTATGACCCAGTCCTCAGAGGTAGAGATGTACACTGTTCTGTTTATATGTCCAGAAAAAAGGTGACAATTTCAGAGATTAATATTGCATTCAAAGACACAAACCTAGTTCATGAGAGAGTTACAGTTAGACCTCAGGTCTCTTTTCACGAGACCGCTATCATCTGTCTCTCACTCTGTCTCCATAATATCAAGGGCTTGCTGTGTGACTAGTGAAGCCTTCTTCACCTCCCTTAAATAAAAGTGTTTCTTTAATTAATTCAAATAATTTACTCATTTATTTAATCTTCATGCATTTATTCGACATATACTCAATGTTCAGTGTTTCCAAACACTTTGATATGATTGTAGAAGAGGTTCTGTATTCGTGGTTTGAGCTTTCTGAAAAAGAAAAGGAACTGATTGCAGCTGCTGGGGGATTTCTGGCCAATCAGAAGGAACATTTGACTAAAGAGCTGAGTCTACTCCTAGGAGACTGAGAGTTGGCCTATGGGAAAAATTATCAAAATCCCTACTGCCCCCACAACATCTCCTTTACTGTGTTTGTCATCTGGAGTCATATGGGTACCACTGTCTGTGTACCTCTGGGGCTAGTAATGTAGGAGCTCTCCCCCACGGACCCTTGGCTTGACAGCCTGAGGTCTGGCTAAAACTTTACAGGCATGTACAGGTGAAGGCAAATAGTATGACTCATGGAAGAACAATGACAGAGATGTGTTGGACTCTGGCCTTTCTGGTCACATTTTGAGTGCTTTGCTCCACTGGTCCTGCCCTTCCCTAATGTTACATACCCTGAAGAAAGAAACTGAACATATATTTTAAGCAAATGTCATGTGAGTGAGCCTATCCTGGCAACCTTAGTTACATTTGTAGTTCTCCCCCTACTTGGTCCTCCCCATCCGCATTCCCTATCTGCTTTCCCCCATAGCATTTATTAGTCTCAAACCCACTAGATAATATATTACTTCTTTGCTTATTGCAGCCTCCCTTTACTGAAGGGAGCTGAATGTAAGCTCCTCTACGAGGGTGGGATTCTTTTTTTTTGTCTGCTTTTTTCACTTCTGCATCCCTAGCACCTTTAAGAGGGTCTGGACATTATAGATGATTAGTAACTATTTGTTGAATGAGAAAATGAATCTGACACCATGAAGTATGCAATATTTTTGACCTAGAAATTCTATTTCTAGAAATCCATTCTTCACAAATAGGCATGAATGAATGGAAAATACGTGAACTAGTATTGTTCATTTCCTTATTACTTAGAAGTGTGAAAAATGAGAAACAGTCATTCAGCAATAAGGGATTATTTAAATAAACTGTGGTACATTTATACAATAGAATGTTATAAACTTAAAATTCATGTCTGAGAATAATTTTTAATAACATGGAGACATGTTAGGATATGTTGTAAAATGCAAATAGTGAGTATTGTATAATTTGATTGCAAATTTGTAAAATGCCTATGTATGCATGTACAGAAAAAATAGTGGAGAGATAACCAAAAGTTGACAGTAGTTATCTCTCGGAGATGGAGTTAACAGATTATTTCAATTTTCCTTTTCTGTGTTTTTCTCTGTTTTGAACTTTGCTATGATGGAGAGAGGAGGGGATTGGTGATGGTGGGTGTTTCCCCCGGCCCTGGGGGACCGGGAGAAATGACCTTCTCTTTGTTACCTCCAGGTAACCACAGCCTCAGGGAGATCCCTCTCACACAGATGCTGGGGCTTGGTCATGTGACTTGCTTTGGCCAATGGAGCTTTAGCAAACATGAAACAGATTTAAAAAGCACTTTTGCATTGGGACTATCTTGCTGCTGGGAGTTCTTCTCCCACCATGTGAACAAACCTGCACTGATAAAAGCTTGATGGGAGAACAAACCTGCAGGATAAGAGGCTGTATGACAAGAAGCTTCAGCCATCCCAGCCGTGCCAGTCATCCCAACTGAGAGACCTCAGACATGAGTGAGGTCACTCAGGACCTCACTCACAATATGGTGGCTACTAAACATTTAAAACATGGGTAGTCCACGTGCAGATGTACTGTATGTATTTTTTAAAATTTGCACTGGATTTTGAAAATTTGTATGATAAAACAAATACCAAATATTTCATTAATAATTTTTCTGTAAATATACACTGAAATAATAATATCGTGAGTACATCAGGTTAAATTTTAAAATATTAAAATTAACTTTACTAGTTTCTTTTGATTTAAAAATGTGGCTACTTGAAAATTTTGAACACATACATGGTCTGTATCATATTTCTACTGGACAGCTCTATCCTAGACCATGTAGCCACAGCCAAGTCAGCCCAGACCAGAACCACCTGAGTGACTCAGAATTGAAGCAAATAAAATAGTTGCTGCTATAAATCACTGATTTGAGATATTTCATTCTGTAGCAAAAACTCTCTAATATCAGAAGTATACTGTGTTTTACAGATCCTACCAACTTCACTTCTTGGCCTTATAGGAAGGAGCCAGCATCCCAAAGAAGTCTGGAGAGAGTAGGATGTGGCAGAGAACAGTGATCGGTGCCTTGGTGTGGAACGGGGAGCACTGGTGAAAGGGTGCAGAGTTTGGGGGAGGGGAAAGCTGAGGGTTCTTGGCCTTCTCAGATTCCCAGTCTGGAAGGCACACTTGCTCAGCCTGTGGCCTGGAGAGCAGGGGCTTGGGAAACGCTGGAAAGGCCCTTTCTCCCCTTTCCCGCTCACACCCTCCTTTCCTATCTGCCCTGTCTGTGCTCTGCTGTCCTATCCCACAGAGTTCTGTGGGAAAAACACACTACATCAACAACAACAAGATAATAAAGGGCATGTCCATGAGAGAGTAGGACAGGGGAGGGGGAAAGGGTGATTTTGGCAGCAATACCCCATCATCTAGTGCCTCTGCACTTCCCTCACCTCCCTCCTCCCTGAACCAGATGGGATTGGAAGTCAGAGCTGAAGGAAGCCACATAGATTGCCCACCTAACCCCTTTCTCTTACAGATGAGGAAACTAAGCCCCAAAGGCATTAAGTGATTTGCCTAGGGTCACACAAGAAATTTGTGATGGTCAGATCAAGAATTCAGTTTTCAGACTCTCAGCCCAGTGCTCTTTCTGCCACTCCCCATGATACTGACTTGTCAGGTATCAGTCATGTTACACTCAGCCTTGAATTTTGGAGACCCATTTCCAAGAGTAGTGTGAATCCAAGGGTTTCTTTTTGCCTGAGCACTGTTTCTCTCTCTGAGCTGATTCCTCCACTACTACTTAACTTTGGCTCCAAGATGTCAGAGGTTCAGAGTCCATTTCCGTAGGGGCCAATCTCTCCTCCTGTGGTGCTCTCCTTGGGTGGACTCTCACTTCTGTCTCCTCTCACCTTCTGCCGTATGCTGATTAAACAGAGCTATAGGCCCTGGAATGTTTCCACAGCCAGCACACAGAGACTGATCCTGTAGCACAAGGACAAGGATTGACAGCCTTGCCAGAACTTCTCAGGTAATGGGATGAGGGAGCAGGATTGGCTGGGAGTAATGTGGAGGAGGGTGAGGAAGTCCTGGGGGCACCACTTCTCTCCCTGTGCATGTCCAAATGATGAGCTGGGCTGGGATAATCCTTGTATCTACTCTGCTTCTGAGCACAGCCCACTTTGGAAGCCAGCTCTTTCATACTTGCACCATTTATTGCCTCACTGCATTTATCACGTGACTCCAGTGTGGACAATCTGTGGCTGTTCTCCATGATTCGAGCACATGCCGAGATGCTGTGATCATCTCAGGGATGTTGGCGTCCACTCGGACCCATTCCTACACTCCCAGCTCAATTTCTTGACGGAGTCAGCTCCACTGACTTATCTCTGTTTCTCTTTAGCTGTTGTTGTCAAATCTTGGGTCTAATTGCTGGGCCATCGCCAAACACAGACTTGCTTATCTTCAGGATTCCACAATCTCTGGCTCTACTCTCCTGTGCATTCAGTCTTTTCACTCCTCTACGTCTGTGAAGTGTTCTTTTCCTCTTAGTTCTCCTTGCTGACTCAGTCCCCTATCTGGGTGAAGGCACGCAGTGCTTCCCTTCTAGAAGCTTGCTTCCTTTCCTTGGGACAGAAGAATTCATGCCTAAAAGGCTGCTTGATGTCAACAAAACAACATGCAAAGAGGCATTGAAACCAACAACCTAAAACGGATCTGATTTAAAAAAATTCTGTCCAGTATCTAGAACTTTGTCACCATGATGTTGAGCATCTTAATTTTTTAAAAGCATTTTCCACTTTTCAGCCAGATGTTTGAAGTCAGGCAGATGTGCCTAATATTGCATAATTACAAAGCTGCTCACTCTCAGTTTCAGGAGGCAAATGCGACCCAATGCAGGGAAATCAACTGACGGCATGTCATGGCCATCACAGATCTGAGGAGCTGGCCTTTGGGTGATTTCTGGTCCACATGACAAACATTCAAGATGAATCAGAGGAGAAAAGCTACATGAAGTGATGTGCAAGTTGAAAACAGAAAAGGGTGTGGTGCTATCCAGGAACCGTCTAATGACAAACCTCTTGCAAGGCTGATTGAGAATTTTAAAACAACACTCTCCGACCCAACTGCCCCATGACATCTGTTAATACAAAAGGCAGAGCTATTTCCAGGAAAGGCTCTCAGTGTTTGCAAGGCTGAGACCCTCCTGATGTTTTTGCAACTTTAATTAAAGAGCCAAGGGATGGATTCACATCCTCAGCATTTCCCGCGGGGGAACTCACAGGCTGGTTGTACACAATGGTGTACATTCAAATGAAAAGAGAAAAAGTCAATCAGTTATCCAGATGTTTTTGAATTGTACCTGGACATAGTCACAGTGGGGATTTGGTCCATGGTAATAATGTATTATTCTTGCAAGATGGTGAGAGAAAAATATTCTGAAAGGAAGAAGAGTGTGTTTTCTTCATACCCTTTTATACTTTCTTCTCCTTTTTGGGTTTATGTTTAACAACATCCAGCAAAACAGAACATGGAAACTGAGGACAGAAAACAGAAAGAAGCATAGGGCAAGACCCCTCCTCCAAATTGCAGGTGGGTGCTCCTGGTTGGATAGAAATAGCCTTGGAGCGGGGTAGGAGTTATGGAAACAATACTTAGGCAGAGCCTGGCAGCTCCAGGGTGAAGGAGCAGATACACAGTAGGTGAGTACTCAGAAAGTGTGAATGGCATTGAACACGACAGTTTGTTTCTCACATAGATTTTACTATTTCTTTCTTCGAAGTCTAAAATTTCATCATTAGAAATCTAGTTCTTTGACTTAAGGAAAAGGTTCTCAGACATAAGTGTGCATAGGAATCATCCTAGAAATATGTTAATTTGCAGCTTTCTGGGCGGAGGCCACTCTCAGAGATTCAGATTCGGTAGGTCTGGGGTGGTTCCCATGAATGTGCACTATGAACAAGTATCCCAAATGGTTCTAGCACGTCTCTACTTTGTGAGACAATTAAGGCATTGCCTATTCCAGCTATTCTCTTTCAAAAGAAGACACACAGGCTGCAAAGAGTAACCATCCAGCAGCAGTATGGGAACCAGGCTCCAGAAAAGCTAGGGTCTGATCTCAGCTCTCCACCCTTCTTGCTCTGTGATTTTGCACCATACAAATACACTCTAAGAAATTTAGTTTCCTCACCCACAAAATGGAGAAGAAAATTGTAGCCTAAGTACCTGTCTGACTGATGGGTCAATGTAATAACATTATTAAATAAAATGATTAATGTAAAAGCCTTGAAGAGGCTTTGAAAAGTATTTCATTCAATACATGTAGAAATTGTTCTTATTATTTCCCATTATCACCCATTAACACATGGGTTTGAACTAGTTTGCGAGATTAAGCATTAGGGTAAGAGGTGAACTTAGAGTGTAAGGGATAGCTCAGAAAGGGAAGGTGTGGGTAGTGCCTCTGTGGCTTGCCCAAGGCTGCCAGGAAGCCTCAGGAGGACGCCGAGATGGGGAGATAGACAGGCGAAGTATGAGGATGACGGGTGGGGTGAGTGTTGGAGAAAATCTGAACTTCACAGTTTTGTTTCAGGATTCAGGTTATTGGGCACTAATAGTGTGCTTGGGGGTGAGTTCTGTGTTTTTTACGCTCAAGGTGTTTTAATAAGCCTTGAGAGACCCAAACGGTGAGGTGTAGGAGGACAGTGTTTTGTGGAAAAATAAAGAAGACAAACATTATGGAAATTGTATGGGAAAAGAATCAGCTTCAATGTAAAACTTAAAGAATGTATTCAAACCAACCACAGATGGCCTCTCACCTTCTAGATAATCTTGCTCTCTTTTTGGATAACAAGAATGATCGGCTATCTCTATACCCCCTAAGCTGGTTTTGAAATAGCCACTTCCTTTGGGAAGTGGAAATAAAGAACCCTGCCTTCCAAGGGTAGAGAACCGAGCTATGTGTGTGTGCATTCATCTCCCACAAACAGGGGCGTAACATCTCCATCTCCCCTGCTGCTTGCGATAAGCAAATCTGGGAACAGGGGAATGATGCCTGTCCCTTCCTTAGCACAGAACATCAGAGGCCTGAAGATATGATTCCCAAGGGAAGGGAGGAAATAGGTGCAAGGGTGGACTGGGGTGTAGGGCTAGTTGCACAAGGAGCCTCCAGTGGAAAGCTCAACATGAGCCTGGATCCAGCAGATTACATCTTGGCCAGCTAGACCACTCTGAATCAGACAGATCCTGAAGCTCTCTGCCCGTGTTGTCAGCTCAGGACACCAACTAGAGTTCATGCAGCCACTTGGCATGGCACTGTTGGGGCACTGAAGGACATCTGCTTCCGGGGTTGGGGGATGGGGGAAGTGGCAGACTTTAAAAACCGGTGGAGAGGGTGAGACAGGAAATGAAGAGCAACACATTTCTCATTTAAAATTTTGTGGAGAGGGGAAACAAATGGAGACTGGATTATCAACTGGGAATTTGGCCTGGAACTGTGGAATCAGGAATGCTGAAGGGATGGGGTCCAATCTGCCTGCAGAAGGCCAGGGAGGCCTTTTGTGATCAGGAGGAGTCGGTCAGGCGCAGAGGCCTGGCTGATGGGCTGGATGAGACCCTGTCTTGCTAGTGAGTCCCCCGCTGAAAAGTCTCTTGCTCATCCTGAGCTCGGAGAAAGGAAGGCGCCATGCAAATGTGGAGCTGTTTTCACGTGTCTAACACGTCCCAGATTTGCACCGCTGAGAGTCTGGTCCAATCCTGTGAAATTCCTGCTGTTTTTCTGTTTCGAACAAAACCACAGGGTGAGATGTCAAGACTGCTGCTTCCTTGATCAAGATAACAGAATGGGCCACAGTGAAGGCTCTAGAGGAACAGGAATATGGATAACCCCTAGCTCTGGAAAAAACCCCAAATCATGAAGAATTCACTTTGGAATTGTATGTGCATGTGTGCTCCTGTGCGCCTGTGTGTATGTGAGGAGGAGGCATAAAAAGAGAGAGTAGGGGTGGGCAGGGGAGGAGAGTAGCAGGCTTACTCGTATTGTGCTTGTTTTGGCTGATATTAAAATGCATCAGCATTTCCTGAATCCTCATGGACTATTGACAGGTTCTGAGCTACCTTGAAACATTTGTGGGCAGAGAGGTGGGGGGATTGTCACCCTGTGATGCCAAATTGGGTGGAAAACTTGTTAAATAGTGAAGTCATATATGTGTAATGGAGTGTTTACTGCACTTGAGGATTCTTTTTAAATGGAATGTGTTGTAACTTCTTGGTAATGTTTCTATTCCTTTTCATTAGTTTCTTATCAGTCTGGGAGTGGAAGAGAATTTTTTCTTCCTTATGCAAAGTAGGTTTTAAAGCATCCCTGTGGGCCAGCTCGGCCCTCTGAGGTGGCTGGTGACTCCAGTGCACCTGGGGTGTCTGATTAACTTATGGATATATTTCTGGGAGGAAAACAGAGAGGAAAAGCACAGATGGGCTCCTGAGAACCTGGGCTATCATTCTGGGACAGGAGCATGTGGTTTTTGACACCCTGCTTGAGGACACTGCCTTTATATCCCCAGTGGCAGCAAACTTGCTGCTTACTACCTAGAACACAGAAGCATTTTTTGTTGCTGCAGTTTTGCTAGACTCCTGAAGGGGAAAATGCTTTCATTTTTACATTGCTTTGGGTGTTAACCCTTCTGAGTTAGGTGTGAGGTTGAGATCTTTGGCCTGTTGGGATGGAGAGCTTGCTTTCTTGGGCTGTTTTGAAATGTAGCTTCATGGTTCTCTCCCCCTTCTCTTCATGCAGTCCTTTAGGAATTTCTGGAGAGGTAACCTGGAGTCTCACCAAGCTTCCTGCAGCCCAACCCACCAACCCACCAACCTGGCTGATGCATATGTGGAATATCAGCTTCCTGTTCTTTGAAGGGCAAAAAGGACACCGAAGTATAGCCTACGGGCTCTGCAGCCCAAAGCTCATTAAGAAGATAGTAGATTTAGGCCAGGCACAGTGGCTCACGCCTGTAATCCTAGCATTTTAGGAGGCCTAGGTGGGTGGATTGCCTGAGCTCAGGAGTTCGAGACCAGACTGGGCAACACGGTGAAACCTCGTCTCTACTAAAATACAAAAATTAGCCGGGCGTGGTGGCGTATACCTGTAGCTCCAGCTACTCGGGTGGCTGAGGCAGGAGAATTGCTTGAACCAGGGAGACAGAGGTTGCAGTGAGCTGAGACTATACCACTGCACTCCAGCCTGGGCGACAGAGCAAGACTCTGTCTTAAAAAAAAAAAAAAAAAAAAAAAAAAAAAAAAGAAGAAGAAGATAATACATTTTGAAGACACACAAATAATTGTTTAAAAGAATGGCTCTAATGTGCTGCAGTCTGAGGTGGAAGGTTGGTAAGGTCTGGACTTCCTCAGAGCATGACTGAGTTTTCAGATCATGTGAGACGTCTCCACGGAAGACACTGAGGTAGTTACCATGTCTTCTGGATGTCCCACAGCCAACAGCATATCGATTTGGGTGAGTTTTAAAGATTTGGTCCTGATAATGGCACCCTGACTTGAAGTCCCTGAGACCCCAGGGATATTTAGGAAGGTCATGTGACTTCCAAAGGGTCCCCTGATGGAATGCTTTCTCTCCTACTCATGGGGAAGAAGGTGGCACAGCATGGGGCTAAATCCTCACTCCATCCTTACTCATGTTCGAGCAATCCCAGACTTACTGATCCACGAAATATGTCTCAGGTGTGTCTGTGGTTTCCGGGTTAGGAAGTAAATGGACTTTTGCAATTCTTTCTTATATAAATAGGAAAACCGAGATTTAGAAAAGTTGTGACATGCTCAAGATTGTGACAAAGCCAAATAGGAACTTGGTTCTCTGAACTTCCAGCTTCCGTCAGACATTGAAAGCAGGAATTGGATGAGTGTAGCTGCCGGAGGTTTCCCAGCGTCTCCACTCCCAGTTTCCACGTGCGTTTCCTCTGGTGCTCATGAAGCGTGCAGCACCGCTGTGGTGAGAAGTTGTCAAATGACTCTCCAGTCTCAGAAGGTCTATGTATGTAAATGGGATTTCAAGTCATCACAGGGACTGAATTTAGTCTCAAGTACCATAAAGAAAATACTTTTAAAGCTCTTCTAAAAATAAAGCTCCTCTGAAGCGATATTTGGCCTGTGGCGAATGTGTTTGGAAACATGTTTTCTGTAAAACTCAACCTTATTCATCTACTTGCAAATCCAGAAAGACAACTTTCACTGCACACATCAGGGCTTGTCCCAAATTTTCGCTACTCACAGTGGGAGATGCCGGGGTGTGAACCATTGGCTTAAGGTGCCTCTGCCTTGCTTCCCCCAAAACAGTTAGGAAGGGAGGATTTGGGTCTAGTGTCCAGCCTGGGCTCAGCTCTGAATGCTGGAAACCTGGACCTGGGCACCCCAGGGAGGCTGCTTTCTTTGCCCTTGTCTTGCCACTTCCCATCCCCCATGTCAAAGGAGGAGCTTGGAAGGAGCTGAAGGCTGTCACCTTCCTACAAATCAGAGAGAGGATCTCTTCTCTCTAAGAATGGCTTTTGCTGCCCTCTGGGTCCTGCTATTTCCATAGCTCCTGAAGAATCAGCCTCTGATGCTTCAATTGCCCCTTCATCAGAATTGTCAAACCTGGTGAATCTCTTCTCTTTTTCTCTGGCTCACTCTCTCTAAAACACGCATCTTAAACAAGTTTTAAATCACTGAAGAAAGGTAGAAATACAAAGAACTCAATTCCAAATAACATTGTCATGTTCTGCTGCATAGTTGAGGTAATCACCGTTCAGTAAGTGCTGGTGTGGGTGACTCTCTAAGAAAAGGATGCAAGTACAGTGGGCAGGTGAGCCCATAGCCCAGGACTTGGGCACTCACAGCCTGCCACGTTTCTTCTCTATTTCACAATTGCCACAAGGTGGCAGGGGTGCTGTTCATGTGTGGCATTCACATGAGAGAGGTGGGCGTTGTAGGTCTTCAGCGCAGGACCTGTTGTGTCTTCAATGGACCCAGGATTGAGTCCCACATTGGAAAGACTTTGCCAACTTTTATAAACCTCTTTAAAGACACTCTCCTCCAATATCGCTCCTCGAACTGATGTAATTTCTTGTAGCGAAAAAATTAACCCCCCACCCCTTCTTGACCTTCCTATTCAACATGCATATCAAGAGAATTGTCTTAGCAGCAGCAATTTTGTGTTGGGAGATTTGAGCATGGACTGGCTGTTGGGAGAGCTTTATGAGGCGTTCCATGATGTCTTGGCTTTAATTTTGCTTTTATTTTGATGTGACAAGATGTGTTGGACTGAGATGCCTTTGGGCTCTAGTCCTGGAATTTACAAAAAGAGAATACTGCAGAGTTATGGCGGGGGTGAGGCTGGAAGATGTTACCCACTCACAAAACTTCAGCACACCAACATATGTTAGACGAATAAACTAACATTGGAACAATAAATACACACACACACACACACACAGTGTGAGAGAGTGAGAGAGAGAAAGAGAGAGAGCAAAGTCAGTGTTAAATTCTGGATATCCCTGCCAGGTCCTCATGCCTGCCTTTTTCTCTTATTCTTGTGGGAGTGGGAAACTCTTTGGTATCCTCCTTTCTCACCTGTAGCAATATAAGGAGGAAAGGAACCAGAAGCAAAGTGTCTGGGCCTCTCTCAGTCATGCTTTCATTTCCACTTATTATCTAAAGTCATTCATTACTACTTTTGTGCTCTCTTTTCATCTTTTCCTTGAGCCTTCCCCTGAGATCCCTCGAAGGTGGCAGGTGACAGGCTGGCTTGTCCAGAACAAAGACAGTTATCCCTGGCTGCCACCTGTCTCCCAGTGAGTGCCTGCCCCATCTTGTCACACTTTCTCTGTGTACCTAATTTACCCTGCAAGCCCTCTGGGCAGTGGCTCTTTTTTTTTTTTTTTCTTTTTTAAAAATTATCTGCTCTTCTCTGCTTACGACTGATGTTTAACTTCTCCACCCCAACTCCTCCTCATTCTTAAGAAAATGCCAACAGAAAAATATTTAAAATGATTGCTGCTGTATGTAAAAATAGGAGGGCAAAACCGAGGCACTGGAGGCTTTGGGTGGGTGTTGGTGGAGGCCTGGAAGCAGTTGGTGATTGACAGGGAGAAGAGCTGAGTTAGTTAAGGAAGGGTCTCCTGGGTTTTGCTGGGAGTGGTGGCCAGACACAGTCAAGGACAAGGAACAAGGCCAGGACCTCTGATTGCTTTTCTCAGAACAGAAAAGACATTATTATTTGAACCTAGAGGCTGGGCAGTTTCCTGTGGTAGAAAAACTGACTGGCCTCATGGCCAGAGAAAGGTACCAACTACTTTCTTTGTTATTTGTGGTTCTTGTACCCAATGTAGGAAGTTAGTGCTAGACAAGATCTAGGGCCTGGTAGAAGTATCTATTTATTTAAACCAGCCATCCATTCATCTAGCCATCCATCTGTCCATCCACTGATCCATCCATTCACAATTACTAACTGCAGTGAAACAGAAGAAATTTTTAGAAGATAAATGTGGTCAAATGTCCTAAAGTTTTAACCACTTGCATTCAAGTAACTGTGATGTGCCCGGAGGACTGGAGGACTGGAAATGAAAGGAGAAAGGCAATTATCTGAGCCCCTGTATTTGGGAAGCAGACATGGGGATCCTGCTGACAGAGCCCCAGTAAAGCATCTGGAAGGGTTTTAAACAGAATGAAAGTGTAACAATGACAGACGTATTCTTCCTCCTTCAAAATCCACAACAAAATAAACAACATCCAAAAAAAAAAAAAAAAAAAGAAGAGGAGAGGCCAATTCAGGATACTTTCCTAGAAAAGTGCATGAGGTAGAAAAGAAAGGATAGGGAGGAGACCAAGCATTCTAGGTTGTGAGGAAGACCTAGGGGATGCCTGAGGGTGGGGATGAAGGGACTGACAAACATGTTCCATGGGCCATCTGTGGGTAGGGCACTCAGTCAGTGAAAGCAGTGATGGCATCTGAGGCAGGGCTAGAGGAATAGATGAGGTAGGAGGGCCCTGTCAGGGTGCAATGAGCATCCCATGGAGAAGGCACTCACTGTGAGCCTGGGGCTTCCTGGGGAGGTGGAACAAGCAGGGAAGCGGTCCGTGGTGCAAGTGAAGATGCACGTTCCACATCAGGCTGTCCGCCCACAAGGAGAGCCCACACTTGTGGCTCTGAATCCATGTGGAGGAGGAAACGGTCTGGTTAAGATAGTGACAATGTGCTTTGTGTTTGTCCCTGAAGGGCCAGGGACCACGCTGTGGCACAATGAAGGTATTGAGAGTCAGCAGTCCCCGAGACTAGGTGTCCTAACAAGATGCCAAGGCCCAGAGAGACAAGAGCTGAGTACTTGCCATGAAGGTGCCGAGAGCTGTGGTCTCAGTCCTTGGAAACATCATCAAAAGAAGCTGTTCTGAGCAAAATGCATTCCATGTGTTGGCCCTGCCCATGTGTTTCTTGTCAACCAGGCCGATCTTCCTGGGTTCGGAAGGGTTTCGTTTGAAATTTTATGAGCCTTGGCTGGGAAGCAGCACTTACCCCTGAGTTTGTGGGAGTTAATGGCCTTTTCTGGCGGCACAACTCTGGGGGCCTCAGGGAATTCCCAAATGCCAGGAAAGAAGAAACCCATAGACCATATTTCAACTGAAAATTATGCTTTATTTATAGGCAGCCAGGGAGAAAAGACTCCCCAGAACACTTCTCCAGCATCACCTCAGTGTGGTATGTCTGGGCTCACAGGCCCTTCCTTGGGGCGACCCTTACAGCTCATGCCAGCACTCTATGGAAAAGATATGCCTCACTCCCCAGTGCCAAATAAAGACATCAGCCTACATCCAGAGCAGAAACGGCATTTGTTCCTGAGTCTTCCATTTTTGCCATTTAAATAGAGAAGTCAAACTATTCCTTGATACACTGACGTCCCCCTAATTTACTTCAACCGACATGTATGGGGCACAGACTGGGAACTGGTCATTGTATTGGGCATCATTATGAGCACAAAGGGACAGATATGAGATGGGCAATCCACAAGGTCTTGGTTCAAGCCATTTCCTTCCGTTGTCTATCAAGTTCTGTCACTGGGACAAATCATTTCCCCTCCCTGGGCCTCTGCCTCCTCATTTGTCAAATGAGGAGCTTGGACCAAGGAATATGAATTCTGAAGAAATTCAGCATAAGAGGAAGAGTCTTAAAATATTAGTCCTAAAAGGTTAATTGAAGGAGATTCATGGAAGTGAATCAAATATTGGTGTTTTGTATGAGTGACACTTAACTGCTTCTTGTCTATGGTAAATAATGTCCCTGGAGTAGCTAAGAAAGACCCTTTTGCTGCCTGGTGTATCCCTTTGTGAACCCTGCTAGCCTGACATGTCGCATCAGAACTCCCTGCAGAGGAGTTGCTGTTCACAGCAATCATCAGGGCCAGGCTCTTGACCTGTACCCCTGTCAGTGCTTCACTGTCTTGGCCTGACCCTTGGCCTTGGCTGTTCTCTGCCCTTTGGACTTAGGGTTGCTCTTTTCTCTTCCTGTCTTGATTCTCAGTTTTCCCTCAAGGTCTTGGCTGGGACCCATCCATGGACTCATCTTTCTTTTTTTCAAACTACTTCAGATAGGATTTGAGTGTCCTGTTTGATCTCTTGTGACTCAATTTCTGTTGCTGGACAAAGAAAAAAGAAAGGCAAGGGAATTGGAAGATTTACAGTATAATACTCCTTGCTCGGCAGTAAGTATTGCACCAGAATTTTAGCCAAAAGGAATATGTATAAAAGAAACCATGTTAGATCGAGCTAAAATATGACTCACTGAGAATTCCAACTCTTAGTCTTAGATTTTTCCTTTGAGGTCACACATGAACAAGCCGAATTCCTTCTCATATGATAGATGTTCACATATTTAAGTATAATGATCAAGTCCCCAGCCTTTGGTGACCACCCCCTCTCCTGCCAAGTCAGTTCTTCTCTAGGCAAAACATGTCAATTTCTCTAGCATTCCTCAGATATTTCAGTTCTGAATCCTTTTGCCAACGTGATGGCTCTTCCTAATCCAGTTCAACTGATTTCTATTCCTCTTCCTTTGAGGTGCCTGCAGCTGCACGCAATACTCTAGATAGGCTCCAATCAACCCAGGGAATTGAATTCCTTTTGCCTTAAATTGATGTTTCCCAAAGTGTGTCCCATCAATCCCAGCCCCTGTGACATGCTCTGGAGGTCAAGGGTGGGTGATGACTTAGTTTCACAGTCAAATATGTTCAGGAAATCTTGCAGACTAATATCCCTCTTGGAGATTTCAGAATGTATGTTAGAGTACTAAAGGATCTGAGTAGTCCTGTCTACCTTTACTTCATCTAATTTTTCCCGAATTATTTCACCACTGAGCCATTTGTTAAAGTATTACTCATTAACCTCCCTAGTGTGCCATGAAGCTTTGGGTGGCACTGTTCAACTTCCATTTATGCCACCTGAAATCATTTATTTTTTCCTCTTTCCTTCCTTTTCTCCCTTTTCTTCCTTCTTCTATCACACTATCATTACATATTGATTTTAGTGTCAGTCAAACCTCCTACATATTTTTCAAACCTATTGCTGATAAATCACGTGTGAAGTCCTTCACCCTTCTTTCCTTTATTTGGGCAGTTGCTATTTGATATTCATCACTTATGTATTAAGCATGCCTTTATTTAAGCCCTTAATAAAAATGAAACCTCATAAATATTTGTTGAATAATTTAAGTACAGGACTGAGGCCTACCCCCTTTGGACATGGTAATTCAATTAGCTATTAATTGTCCTAATCACACTAGTATTCAGTCCATGTTTCTCTATGCTTGCCCATGAGGCTATCTTGAAATGCTTGTCAAATGCTTTGCTGCAATCAGATTCACTACAAAGTTATCTACCAGTCTAGACCCATCTTGTTGAAGCAGGAGACGAAATTGATATGGCAGGACTTTGTACTTCAGGGTCCTGTGCAGGAGTTTAGAAACACAGGTGAGCCTTGATGAGAGGGTAGGATTTAAAAAGTGGAGGGGATCATAAAAAGGATTGTGAACTGGTTGGGGTAAGCATGAGCAATGGACTACAGGCAAGTGCAGACATGATGGGAATGGTTAGGATAAATTTAACAATATTTATCCAGTGTTCACTATTGTGAGGTTTCATGCACGGAGCTGGCAGCAAGGGGGTTGGTTGAGATGGATAAATAGCTCATAGTTAACTTTGTAAGTACACTTAAAAGATAAAATGTGGTAAGTGTTACATAAAAGGAAGGAGTAAAGTAACATAGAACATTTGTTCTGCAGAGTCAGGGAAGGCTTCACAATAGAGGTGGCCCTGAGCAGCTATGAAGACTGGGCAGGGCTCTGCCAGGGAATGATAGAGGGCTTCAGGATTCAAAACTTTGATGATGGAACAGATCTGTGAATGGAGGTGTCAATCTGACTGGATTAGCATGGTAAGCATGATTTCTGGGTGTGTTTGTGAGGGTGTTGCCAGAGTAGACTGGTATGTGAGTTGGTGGACAGAGTGGGGAAGAAGATCCATCTTCAATGTGGGCAGGTGCCGTCTAATTGGCGGGGGCATGAATAGAACAAAAAGGCAGAGGAAAGGCGAATTTTTTCTTTTCCTGAAGCTGGGACACTCTTATTCTCCTGCCCTGGGACATCAGAACTCTAGGCTCTCTAGTCTTGGGACTGTAGGACTTACACCAGTGACCCCTCAGGTTCTCAAGCCTCAGCCTTGGACTGAGAGTTACACTATCAGCTTTCCTGGTTTTGAGTTGGTCTGAGCCACACTACTAGCATCCCAGAGTCTCCAGCTTGCAGGTGGCCTGTTGTGGAACCTCTTGGTCTCCATAATCTTGGGAACCACTTCCCCCAATATGTCCCCTTTCATCTCTCTCTCCCTCTCTCCCCCTCACCTCCCTCCCTTCTCTCCATCCTATTGGTTCTTTCTAGAGAACCCTAATACAAGATTCAAAGGATGACAAACTCAATGCGATTAAGGGAAGACAAGACTTGGTAGGAATGAGGTGCCACTGGCATGACATAAGGGCATGACATAAAAAATCTGTGTTTAGGAAGATTGGTGGGACACTAACATGCTGACAGTATATGGAGGTGTCCTCCCAAGAGGGTCTTAAAACAATCACAAGGGGATGAAGGCCCAGGCTGGGGTTGTAGCCATCTGGATGGAAAACTAAGAGCAGATGTAAATGTTTTTCAAAAGAAGAAATGGCAGGACATAATGACTGTTAGGATCAGGAAGGATGGAAAGAAAGGAGTCAAAAATGCTTGCAAAGCTTTCAGCTCATGAGGCTAGAGGGGGAAGATGAGGGCGACAAGTTCAGTCACAAGGAGGGAGTTTTGCTAAATGCCCTGCTGCCCACCAGTGGATGAAAATCTTGGGATTAAACATTCTGAGTGTTTAAAGTTGATTTGGCACCAACTGTGGTTTTTGTTTTATTTCAGACATCTCTCGATATGGTAAGATTAGCTCATGTCACTTTAATGAGCCAGCCTCACAGAACAAACACATTTTTGTATTTGCTGAACACAGGGCAGTGCAGGAAGTAATTCTGGCATATATTGTCCTGAAGCCTAATGGCTCAACAGGACTTTGTATTTGGAGGTTTTCTCACTGTGGGACTTTTCATATGTTCAAATACTATGGCTCCTGTTGTGAGGCTGAAGTGGGTCTGAGACAAGCCCATATAGGTCGCTAGAGCCTCCATCCTGGCTTCCTTTTGCTCTTTTCCTAATAGACCTCTGGCATCAATCCACTGAAGAACCAGCTGGGATAATTGCAATTCATTAATTCATTGATACATTGCTTCTTTCATTCATGAAAGTTCTACCTGTTAATTTCTGATTGTCCCTTGTGGGGAAGAATCAGTTCTTACTTCCTCCTGGTCTTGCCTGTTCCCATCTTCCCCAGAGTATTGTATCACATTTTTGGTCTGTTTTCCTGATGGTTGCCATTTTCTGGGTGAGAACCATCCCAGAGCAAGCTGCATGCTGCGCGATGACCAACAACTGTCACCCATCTGTCCACCCTGCTACATGCTTTTCACTTTGCCACTCCTAAATGTGCTTCAAAATCTTCAAGGACTATCAAAGTTAGGATAGGGCAGCTAAGGGATGATGACTAGCTGTGGCTGCCTTTACTTTTTGTCCCTCTTAAGAAGTGACAGGCTGGCTCTCAGCTCTCTCCAGGCCAGTGAGCCATTCAGCAACAGCAGCAAGGAACGCGGAGTCAGGGAACACTGTGAGTAAGAGGTGCAGAGCCCCCACTGCATGGTCACAGTGACTTTTGCTCTTTAGCTGGAAAGGTGCTGTAGAGAGGATGCTCTCTGTACAGCAGCATTTGTCTTTGTACCCCACTCCCCTAACCCAGAACTTTAACCCATGTGCTCTCAGGGTCCCTGCCCCTGCTCCCCAGACAGAGGGGAGTGCTGAGGAGAAGGACCAGCCAGTAGCCTTTGGGGACCTGTGGGACTCCATACTACCTATTTATTTTATATAGTTACTATATATTTTATATAGTTCCTCTCTAATGTGCCTGTCTTGCCCATTAGAAAGAAAGCACATTTTCTTCTGATAGTCTCAAGATTTATTTAAGAAAACTTGATATAAGATAATCTGAATTTGTCAAACAAAAGAACATAGGCATTGTGGCAGGACTCACCCACCAGTTGCCAAAAATAGTAGTTATAATCTAATGAGTGCTTATTAAGTGGAAATATCTTTGTGCTATTTCATTTAATTTTTAAAAAGACTCTATATGACCAGTGATCAGACTCATTTTACAGATCAGGAACCAGAGGTTGGATAACTCTCCTGAGGTCACACAGGTTATGAATCAGAACTGTGCCACTTCAGGGTCATGCCTTCAGCTTCCACATCATTCAGCATCCCTCTGTCAGCTTAAAATGTCACATCTGCCTCCCTAAGAACACATTCTTGGGGTGAATGCCTCCTTTCTCTCTCCCTTCCCCAAGGGTTACTCTTGTCATTAGAACAGTAAGTACCACCCAGCTCTATTTCCCACATCAATGTCTGGGATGCTGGTGGAGTGGTCTCAGATGATAAACTGTTAACAATTGTGTGTGAGTCTCCCTAGTACTTTGACCCTTTGCTCCTCCCAGCGAAGCTGGGACCCCAGGTTTTGAATTTGTTCAGAGTTTCATGGAGAAACCCAGAGGCTATAGTTGTCCATCTATGAGGACATCAGGGTGAGTGTGGTCCTAGAGTCTCTTGGCTCTTTATGTAGCTGGGCAGATGGAAAGAGGGAAAGGGCCATCGCTTTCTCTAGGCCAAACATCAGGTTATGCCTTTTTGGTCCCCAGAACATTTAAAGATTGGGCATCCCTTATGCTTTGAGGACAAGAACTGTTAATAACACAATCTCAAAGGAAATAACAACCTTATTTAATATTAATCTGGGACACTATCAAATGCAGTAGTGTCCACTTAAGTGTTGTCGACTGTGTGGCTTAAAGCAGAGGGATGTGCACAGAGGGATGGCTGGTGGGACTGTGTGTCTAGGGTAGGAGGGGACAGGAAAGATCAATGGAAGGGAAATAAATTGTATAGATGGAGCTCCAGTGCTCCATGGGTGAGGGGTCCTCAGGATAGGGAGAGCTCTCTCCCAGTGTAGTAAGCCTATAATGACTGCCCTGGATCAGACACTCCGAGAATGCAGACATGGTGGGTTCTAATGTGTCATCAAGGCCAGGTCTCGTTTTACAGATGCGGCGTCTTGGGCCCTCAGAAGCAAGGGCACCCAGTTGGTTTGGGACAAAATAGTAGCTAGAATTCACTTTCCAGACTTTCGGACTCATGACCTCTGTCTTGGACCTGGGCAAAACCTTGGGGCATTCTAGATGGAGCTGGGTTTTAGAGTCACCCACACCTGTGTTTGATTAGTCACTGACTGGCACCATGACCTTGGGCTCTGCCTGAACCTCACGTGGATCACCTATAACATGAAGGTAGTAGTATGACAGTGGGGGTGAGGATTGCATAAATAGTAGGAGTAAATCTCCCACATATCAGGGGTGCTTACCGAACCTCCTTCCTCTCATCTCTTCCAGCCACTCCAAATAGGGAAGAACAGTGAGCACTCTGGTCTATTGACCACAGATCCTGGACCCAAAGTTACTTAGATCTTTCACTTCATTCAGCTCTAACCAGTTTACTGGCATACTAAGTAATAATAATTGGTAATAGTTGTTACAACAATAATAGTTATAGCTGGAAGCAGTGGCACAGCCCTGTAGTTCCAGCTACTTGGGAGGCCAAGGTGAGAGGATCATTTGAACCCAGGAGTTGGAGACCAACCTGGGCAAAATAGTGAGACTCCATCTCTTTAAAAAAAAAAAAAAAAGCAATAGTTAACAATGATTGTTTTGTTCAAGGTGCTATGCTAAATACCCACATTATCTCATTAAATCTTTACAGAATTAGAAATTCTTAGAGTAGGGATTATTACTATGCTCATATTAACAGAAGAGGAAACCAAGGCCTAGAGAAGTGAAGTAATTCACAGGATTGCAAAGCTAGCTAGCAGCAGAGCTTGGATATGAACTTAGATTTGGCTGGTCCCAGAGCCCCTCTCTTAGCCACTGTAGTTTGCATGACACACAATATATAAAGCTCTGTGGAAAGTCTACTGTAAGTCCACCCAGCCCGCTACCCCCAGCCTCCCTGACTTAGATCTAGAGGAGGCTGGCAGGCCTGCCAGGGCCAGCTGCCAGGAAGGGCTTGTCTTCATCACTCCCACGGGGACTGCGACATGTTAGGAGCAAACAAAACATGAAGAGAAGGCTTCCCAAGGCGTCCAGCCTCCCTGATTAGTCAGGCTGGCTGTCTTAAATGCTTCAGCCACAGCATCAAGGTCGTAAAACGGAGGGTTGCAATTTCCTCTCTTCAGTCCTGGCTCTGGCGGCATCAGGAACTGATGGAGGAAGGGGACACTCCAGCAGGTCTTGACTCCTCGCTCAGCAGGGTCTGGGATGTTTCACAGACTGTGCTGTAGTTAGGACTGAAATGGCATTTACATCTCTGGGCTCAGAAATGGTGTCTAAAAGAAAACAGCCATCGCCACTAACATGTTGTAGTTTTATAATTTATGGAGCATTTGTGCTTTATACCTCGTGCCTGTAGCTCCTGATTGGTTCTTAAGTTTCCTGAACCAAAGTCTGTGAGTCTTTTCAACTATAAACATTACAGTTTTCAATAAAGGCTAAAGTTTTCAAAGACTTGTCAAATTACTTTGGTTCTTTTGCCCTTGAAGGAGCAAAATAATGCAGTTCTAAGCATTATCTTTCTCATCTCTAAAAGGAGGTAATACTGACCTTGCCTGATGTACATGGATGTTGTAAAGATCAGATGAAAGGCATGTAAATTGGTGTTGGAAGCTCTAAAGTCCTAAAACCATGTAAACTAATGTAAACTTATAGTTATTTAAATGCATGTATATAGCTTCCTGTGCAATGCAAATACTTCACTGTCCATCTATGAAATGTATCTGTCCCTCTCTGATACACCGTAGTAACTGCGATCACTCACATTCACGTAGCAACAAATGGTGTATTGTTTCATGTTATCTAAACTATTAACTTGAACTCTTATTGTTATTTAACATTTCATGTAATAATACTTCTTTCTTTTTCAATTGTATTATAAGTGCCATCCTGGTGGAAACTGAATTTTAAAACATTTCTAGATCCTGTCTGGTGTCACATGTGGCTTGCCTAGGTTAAGAATTCTTTAAAGGGGTCAACTTTCCCAAGTTTCCCATTCTTGGCACAGAGCTTTCACAGGAAATGTCAGTGGAGTCCATTTCAAGTATTCATTAACAACTTTCAAGAAAAATCACTTTATGCTGAATGGAATACAATAAGGGATACAAGAAAATGAGTTGATAGCAACTGAACCCCCACCATGGAAAGAACCGGGTAGAATTTTTCAAGCAGCTAACTCAAGAGCATGGTGAGTATATATGTGTATGTGTATATACCGAAATCATACATGTTAAATAAAAGAAAACCAAAGTAGTAGAATAGTTTTGATTCTGGCATTTATTACCAAAACACATGCTCTATAGAGTATTAGTGAGATCCTGAGCCCAGGCGTGATTAAGGAGAGTTTTTCTAGCGAATTGAGTTTTAGGCCTCTACCTCTGTTGTCCTCTTCTGGGTGTCAAGTTGATTCAGAACAGTATATACGTCACTTTCTTTGATTAATCACAGAGCTTCACACTGACTGTGGAGAAGGCTCATTCTCTACCTATGAGTGGTTTATTTATTTATTTATTTATTTATTTGCTCTGTTGCCAAGACTGGAGTGCAGTGATCCTCCCATCTTAGCCTCCTGAGTAGCTAGGACTATAGACGTGCACCAGCACACCTGGCTAATTTTCAAATTTTTTATATAAAACGGTCCTCAGGATCTCATTATGTTCTCAAACTCCTGGCCTCAAGTAATCCTCCCACTTCAGCTTCCCAAAGTGCTGGGAATGTAAGTGTAAGCCACCACGCCTGGCCTTATGAATGGTTTAAGGTACAGAATTTTCATCCCTCTGATTACTTCAATATTTATTCTGATCTTGCTATTATTGTGTACAATAAATTTTGTGCAATGCTGGACTTTCTTTGTCTTTTTTTGTAAGTTTTGTAGTGTATTACAGAATCCCTGCTTTCTTTGACCTATGGCAGTTGAGAATTTATAAGATTCCATAAGAGAACAAATTTAGGACTGATGATGCTAACTTCATCATCCTTCATCACATATGGTTACTTCCGGTGCACTCTTAAACTCTTCCTCTCCACCTGCTGAAGTAGGCTGAGCTTTTGTCGTTTAACAATTTCATATCTGCTGCACATCTTGCACACAAAACTTCATTTGTAAATTTTGTTAATGTGGTTCCTAATTTGGCTTAATGACCTCTATTTTATTGTCTGTCCTACACAGAATTAACATTAAGAAAACACAAAAGAGGGAGGTGAGTTTTCGTTCTCCCGGGCCTTTCCTTTTCTGTCCCTTTCTTCCCTGGCATGGGACGAGGATCATCGGTCACTCATTCAGGTAGCCTGTGGGCTCATGCAGCCTCTTTCAGATAACAGGCTGCAGTTTATGGCAGCTTTTCTTGTAAAATAAACTCTCAGCTAGCTGTCACAGAGAAAAGGTAGTCACCCCCAATGTAGGCTCTAGGTAAAATCATGTCCTTTCAGGAAGAAAAGGCAAAAGAACCTGAGCACTGCACCATTATGCTTCAAATTATTAGGTAATAAATGAGTCCTGGACACTCAGCCAAGGTAGAAGGAATAAAGCAGGATAGAAGATGTCAGAAGGAAATGTGTCTTGAGGAACGAGATGGGGATCGAAGTGGGTGCCCGGGATTGATTGCATAAATAAAAGAAAGACTTCAGCGCAGGGAGGAAGACAGAAGATAGCATGGTGCTGTTGGATATATATGTCTTTGGAGATTATACATACATACACACACAATATACTGTGGATATATTTATAATCTCCATAACATATTTTGTATGTTTCATATAAATAATATCCAAAGACGTGTGTGTGTGTGTGTGTGTGTGTGTGTGTGTGTGAAGGCTGCTTTAGGAGGAAGTTAATTTTAAAAGTAGAAGGCAAAGAATTGAACATGCTGACATATTGAGTCTTTGAAGAGAAATTTAGAACTCGTATCTAACACATGGAGGGAAGACCTACCCAAGGTTAACAGAGACATGTAAGAAGAGTGTCAGAATTCCCAAACTGCCGAAGATGATCAAAGGAGACACAGGTCTACTTTTTGGATGGCTGGTGAAATGTTAATGGACAATGAAAGAAACCAGAACTACTCAAACTAATTTTGTATCCATTGTCTCCATAAAGGAGATTATCTTCCACATAGGAAAGGTGTGGACCAGTCAGTGATAAAAACGGGTAGAGGCCTGAGAGAGGTAAGGAGCTGGTGAGAGGGCCCGCAACATAGTCTTTCAATGAATTGCAATTCCCAAAGCAGATAAATTGCATCCCAGGGGCCAGATGCAATTGCAGATGTAATTATGGAATATTAAGTGCTTCAAAATCGGGGATGGGCAGATGCCTCAGCATTCAGAATGGTGGGAGAAAGTATATTCAGGAATTCAGAGACCAGAAAGTTTGCTTCCACTTTGAAACAGAATGGGCAAGTGGTATGGACAGAAGCCCGTAAGAGCAGATATTCACAAGAGGATTCCTCCACCTGAGGCCCTTCACTTCCTGGTGGCAAAAGAATCAGGAGATGCAATTTGGTGAGGGCAGCCCTACCTCCAAGGGAGAAGTTGAGGGCGGGAACTACCAGAAAGTATTGAGTTTACATGGCCTTTTCAGTCCAGTCCTTTAGATGTCTCCCACCTCTGAACCTTCTTTTTGGGTCTTCCTCTAAATCCTTTATCAGCGCCTTGATTTTACAGACATGAAAGCTTGGGTGCCTGGATTGGCAAGGTCTGGAGAGTAGAAGCAAACTGTCCAAGTTTACACAGCTATTAATGGCCAAGCTGGGATTAGAGCCATGTGAGATGACGCACCACCTGGGGTTCTCCCCATTTATTCCCCACTTGTACTGCCTAGCATGTACTTTTAATCTGTACTTACATATCTTTTATCTCCCCAGTAAGACTGCATTCATTTTACATTGATTGATCATTTAATGTGTGCCAGGCACTGTGCTAGATGCTTTGTGAATATAAAGATGATTAAAATCTTGTTCTTGGATTTAGTGTGCTTCTAATGCCATAAGGGACTTAAGCAGACTCACAGAATAGGTAGAGTGCTATGAGATCACAGTGGAAGGGAGCATTGTGAGTTCGAGGGTCCAAAAAGACTTTACCAGGAGGCATGAACTTTCCAAGGGCAGGGAGAATACCTGACACAACTTGGTATTTTTTCCAGTCTGGAACAGCATGCTAGAAGCCAGGAGAGTGAGCTGAGACCTCAGCAGAGCTTACTGTTTTAGAATTTAGAGAACTAGCTAAACCTGTTCTTGATCTCTGCTCTGAAGGATGCTAGGGACCAATACATTTTTCTTTCTCCTTCCTCTCCTTCTCTCTCTCTCTCTCTCTCTCTTTTTTCCCTCATGCCACTCAATTCTCCTGGGCTCCTCTTCAAAGATTTAATGAACTTTGGAGCCAGGATATATCACAAGCTGGGAACAGAGAGGCCAATGAATCACACCAGGAAGCCGTGAGTTTCCACCCCTTGCACTGGCTCTGAGGCTGGACTGCACCCAAGGCTGCCTGCAGGAATGAAAGGAAGTTATGGGGTGGAAAGCATTGCATCTTGGGGCCTTCTCTCTGAGACAGCATGGAAGCATCCACAGCCCAGTCAGGAAATTCAGAGAAAGAAACGAAACCAATGACACGGATATTAGGAACACATTCTTTCCCACTGAGCCTTGCTCCCTGGAGTGCGGGCCTATGGGGTGGTTTGTAACAGAGGCAGCTCTCTGGGTGCCTAGACTGGCAAGAACTGAAATTTGGCCTGAGACTACACCAGGTTCCAGATTCCAGTGGTGAGCTCCAGGATCCTGTGGGGATAGTCTGCTGTGGGCTTTGCCACCAAGGCCAGGCACTCATTAATCTGTACTGGGTATCTGCAACAGGAGCCTGGTCTGAAGTAGGTAAAGTTGGGAAGGACAGAGCCATGAGAGTCATTAGGTTTTAAAAGTCAGCTTTATTATTCTTTTATTAGGTTGACCTAAGTGCACAAAGCCAATTTTCCAAAACTAAGAAGGACTTCATGTTACTGATAGGTGGGTTGGAATATAGAGCCTCTAAAGCTCTTTTCATCTCAAGAATCTAGAATTCCATAAGACGGACTTTGAACGAGCCCATGTATCCTCTGCTTTTTCTTTGTCATGATGTTATTGTTCTCATTTACTAGGTGGGTGACCTTTGGCTCTTGCCTTTTCTGGATGTCCTATCTCCAAACGTAAAATAGGCCTAATACTTTTCTACTGCTCTAGGTTGTCTTGAAAACTACATAAAGTAATATATATAAAAGTGCATGGTTAAAATTCACAGAGGCTTAATAAACATAAAATGTGTTCTCTTTCTTCCTCTCTGTGCTCTCGGTCCTCAATAACTCAGAAGGAGACTGATGCAGGCAAGCATAATAAACCGAAACCAGTTTTGTGCAACAGTGAAGTTGCCAGTGAAAATGCATTAAGAAGACCCTCCTTGCCCTACCCTAGACAAAAATTTTATCTCCCAAGTCCTGTGATAATGTCTG
Source organism: Theropithecus gelada (assembly GCF_003255815.1). NCBI lineage: Eukaryota > Metazoa > Chordata > Mammalia > Primates > Cercopithecidae > Theropithecus > Theropithecus gelada. The sequence continues at coordinate 7,457,621 of NC_037668.1, forward strand.
TGATAATGCCTAATGTGGTACCATTAGTCATTGTGTGTGTCAGATGGTCATATTATACATATTAGTCATTAAAACCTTAGTATAAAATAATTTTAAAATCAGAGCTTCTTAAGGTTGGAGACCATTTTGTCCAACTCTCACCACCCCCCTCAAAGAATTATTTTGGTAAGTTTCCTGATAGTCATCTAGACTCTTCTTGAATGATTCCAGTGATAAAGAGCTCACTACTTTATGAGACAGCCCATTCATTGTGGTACAGCTGAAGTTGATTAGATATTCTTTTTTAAGTTGAAATAAATCTCCCTTCTCAAAATTTTCTGTCTTTGGTCTGAGTTCTGTAAAATAGACCAAGCAGAGGTAAATCTGCTGCCTCATTCATCTGACAGCACTTTAAATCATTAAAAATAGTGATCTTCTCTTTTTCAGCCCCCATCACTTGGTTTATCTGATTTTTTTCTCATGTAATAGAGTTTCTAGATCTTTTAGATCCTTTATAATCCCAGTCGCTCTTCTCTGAGGATGCCCACGTTTTCCAGCATTCTCAACTTATGGCACCTGAACACTACCCCAGGATGGTTCTGACAGTGTAGTGAATGGGAGGTTATAATCTCCCTTGGTCTGGATTTAGGCTGATAGTATTACAGAGGGTTTTTGTTTGTTTGTCTAATCAGATTACATGGTTGTTTAATATTTAGTGTCTAATAATACCTCAAGATATTTCTATAGGAGTTGCTATCAACTTATGCATTCCCCTGATTAGACTATTATATTAAGCAATTTAATGTTTTAATTCTAAATGCAGATAATTTTATTCTTAGTTAAAAGCTGTCTCTCTTTCCCCATTTGTTTCAGGCCATTGCTTTGTCTGTTTACTGGATCTTAACTTGTCAATCCACCCACTAGTGGTTCCTCCCAGCTTTGTGTCATCTATAATTTTAACTAAGCAGGTCCAATGACAGAGCCCTTCAGCCCAACACTAAAGGCTTTATTAAAACTGGCACATATCCATCATCCCTGAGTAAGATTGCTGAACTGCAAAATTATTTAATAGTTCTCTCATTGAGGCTACAACCTTGAGAATTCCCAAGCTTGGCCATTTCCAGTCATTCAGTTAGTAAGTGAAAGTTTATTTGTTAATCTGGGTGGGGTTCTTAAAATGCATATACTTGGCAGAAAATGTTAATTGGTATGAGGTTTCTGGATGCCTACAATGCCACTTACCCAGGTGGAGTGATGCAGAAATTATTATTCTAACCCAGGGGCAAAATATTCATTCGTTGACTATGAGGAACATCGGGAAATGCACATGAGAAATTATTGACTTGTCTTGATGTCTCAGAGCATTAAGGAAGAGCTGACTAGACCTAATTCTGCTAGTAAAAGGATTCCTCACCCACCCAAGGATGTCCAATCTTCAAGGGATTCTCTGTTTTCACTTTGTTCCTTTCATCAGCAATTACATGAGCAGCTTCTGCTGTTGTGAGGAACTGCTAAGAAAATCAAGGATTTGGTGATTGGGGAAGGAGGAAGTATTGTCATTAGGAGGAAACCTAAAACTTGGCAAAGGAAGCTTTGAACATTGGCCTCCATGGTGAGAGGAGTGGACCTGGGAGTGAGGCCTGGTATCAGGGATAGGTCAGAGGGAGGAAGGGGTTGTTTATATAAATATTTTCCTGAGACCATAGGCTTAGCTTGGTCATCTGGGTTGGTTTTTGCCTCTATCAACTGGTATATATTCTTGTAGGGGGATGAGCATGAAGCAGTCATCACTCTCAAGTTTGATCCAAGATATTTGGAATCCCTCAGCATACCAGCCTCCTATGGAAACATTTGCCAACTTATCAGGGATGTGGAAGACACAAACTTTGGGTGAAAGCATCATATTTTCATGTAATTTGTGAAGGCCAAGGAAGGGTCTTCTTGTTTAAATGGCATATGGCTTGCAGTTTCTGATACAGCTTCTCAAAATATCCGAAAGATATAAATATTCCTGAAGGACCAGAAAAAAGACAAAACCCTATAACACTAAAAATTAGTATTAATGGACAATCTCGTGCTATAATCTAAGAAGAATCTCCTTAATATAAGGAAGATGGAGCTAAATTAGAGGAATAAAACTTGCATAGGTTTCTCTTTATGACACAGCCAGGTTTTATTTATTTAACTTCATGAAACAAAACACCTAAGGTGGGGGGGGAAGTAATTTCATAATTCCTTGATGTCTGCTTCATTGATCAGAGGCTGAGGATGTTTACAAACCACAAAACAGGAGAACATTCATTTAGGGAATGGGATAGAGCATTTTGATCTACCTGAAAACTGTTCTTCCACCACTCATTTATCTTCCTCTATTTGTAGACAGATATAGTCTGGTCAGTTATGAAAATAATATCATTGTATTGGGAAAAGTCACTGTACTTCTAGAAAATAATTCTGATGACAAAAATGAACAGAAATTGGAGAAAAGATGGAGGAAAGAGCTGGAGAAACTAGTGGTTGAACATTTCATTTAAATAGGTGTGGTTCTCATGAGTAAAGTAGGTAGAGTCAGAGAGAACAACAACATTGATAACAATATATGCTGGAAACTATAGATCTCCTGGAACCATGTTTGTTAAAGGTATTAGAGACTCAAACAATGAGTTTAGGAAAAAATGCCACTGAAGTTGAACTAGATGAAAGTTTGTTAAACACAGTAGTAACTTGAGCTGTGAATATCAACCCACCCTTTATCTGTTGAATGGAGGAGCCATCCATTAGACTAGGAGTTAGAGTGGACTCAAGGACAATTCATATACCCTGGTGTTGGCAAAGTATATAGTTGGCATAGTATATAGTTCCTGCCTCATAAGAGGATGAATGAAGAGGAGAAATTGTCCATGGAGAGCACCAAAAAATACTACATGACAAAGAAAATTTAACATCACTGTGAAAACTCAGAGGAAAGAATTTCTATTTCTAATGACATGAAAGAGACTGGAGAAATCCTCCAAGTTTAGAACACCTAAAAATGCTGGATAATTTATTTAAATGCTTTTCTAAGTTGGTGGGAAAGTAAAATACATCTTCAAAGCCTGAAAATGACAAGAGAGTTATGGCCTGCATTTGTCATGGAGCATATGTGGATCCCTCATGGCCTAGAGCCTAGACTTTAATTAGGCAGAAGATAAAGCCCATGTAAGGTGAGAGTGTAGTTAGATCTGAAACTACTACATGAAGCTGGCATCACTGTAAGGCAGAATCCTCAGTGGTCAGTTAGAATAAAACTTCACACCATCAAGATTGTGGGGAACTTTGCCTGTTTGGCTTTGATTCTGGGTGGAGTGAAATAAGGTAAAAGCCTTCTGCAAGAAGTCTTCACCTGAAGTTTGCCTTCACAGGTATCTGGGACCAAACTCCCCAACAACTCTAAAACTTAAAAACCAACCTCCAAGTTGAATATTTACTTTACAGAGGTGTCAGGATTGGTAGTCTACCCAGATCCATGGAAGAATCAAATGAAAATCCTCTGTAGGAATATTTTCAACATACACACACACACACACACACACACACACACAGCCATCATGTGCTAGAATCAGAACACACAATAAACTGCAGAATCAGATGCACAATGCATTAGAATTGTTAAAAATGGAAGTAAATAGGGCATTTAGAAATATAAAAGAGGAGATTATAAGAGTGACTAAAAGATTTGAAAAGGAATCAAATAGAATTAGAAATTCAGCATACGGATTAAAGAGGTTAAATAACAGTTTAGAATCACCAAAAGAAAAAATCAGTGAGTTGAAAGACAGACTGAAATATTATCCAGATTTTAGCGGAGAGACCCAAGGACAAGAAAAACAGAAATGGAATATTGGAAAGCACGGAGGTTAGCATAAGGTATGCCATTACCTTAATCAGACTTGCACAAGGAAATATTATAGAGAATGAGTGGTTGTAATGAATAATATTCAAAGAGAGAATGGCTGAGAATTTTCCATCATTAAAAAATAAAACAATCCTTATACCAGGAAGCCAAAGTAGAATAAACAAAAGGAAATCCACACCTAGACACATCATTGTAAAGTGCAGAACAAGAAAGTTCATAAAAATCATAAAGATCATAAAAGCCGTCAAAAGAGAAAAAAATCAATAACCTGCAAAATAATGCCAGTTAGATTCACAATAGACTTTTAAAGAGGAACAATGGAAATCAGAAGACAATAGTATAATGCCTTATAATTGTAAACCTAGAAGTATACACCCAGGAAAAATTTCTGACAACAATAAGAGTAAAATAAAAACTTCCACAGAAATAAACACTGAGAGTTTACAACCAATTTATTCTTATTAAAGAAAATTATAAAGGGTACACTTAAGGTAGAAAAAGAAAACTGAAAAAGAAGATATAAAATGCAAGAAGAAACAGTGAGCAAAGAAAATGGTAATGTGGGAAAATATAATCATTAACTAAATCAAAGTTACAATAAAATCCAATTTTGGAGAAAAAACAACATAAAATTAAAATCATGGAGAAAAATACATGTAAATATGACTGGGGGTGGAAGGTTGCTGTGATTTAGCAATGAACTGTTCTAAGCTCTATTTTCAGGGAGATGGTAGAAACTTTTGCTTAACTTTGACTTTGTTAGGTTATATGTGTATGTTAAAAGTCTAGGATGACCAATAAAAGAATAGAAATTGTAAAAATTTTAAATTAGGTGATGGAAAAAATATAAGAAATAAGAAAAAGCCCCTACAAAATCTAATTAATCTAAAAGAAGGCAAAAAATCAAATGGGCATATATGAAATATAATAAATGGAAGCACAAAATATAAAATTTTAAGTAAGTAAAACTATATTATGAATTACAATAAATGTCAGTGGACTAAATTCCCCAGTGAAAAGTAAAAGGCTGGATTTCAGAAGATAAAAACAAAAGCAACATCTAGTTTCATGCTGTTTATAATTGTCAAAAGGAAAAAATTACAACAAATTAATTTAAAGATCTTAATTTGCTGATTTTCATGGTTGTATTGTGGTTATGTAGGAGAATAAGGAAATACAAATTAATTTGTTTAGGCATGATGAGAGCATCAGATTGGCAATTTATTTTTAAATAGTTCAGAAAAAAGTTATTTGTACCTCACACAGCTTTTCTATAAGTTTGTCATTGTTTAAAAATAAAAAATATATTTTAAAAAAAGAAGAAAGAAGAAAAAGAATTTCCAATAAAATGACAAATATTGAAGCCAAGCAAAGAAGATGCAACACATGAATAATAGTAGTTTCAAAAGGAGAAACTCAACAAATACTAAAAGAAACAGAACAAACACTAAAAACTGTAAATGAATAAAACTTTTCTGACAAAAAATGAAAATACAAATGGGAAAAACACACATGCATTTGAGAATACTCACCCAGTATAACCAATACCAAGACATATACAAATATAGACTTCGTATACTAAAATTGGACTTTAAAGAAAAAGAGAAAATCCTTTTGGGATCCAGACAAAAAGATCCTATGATTTATAAAGAAAAGAAAATTATTGTAACATCAGAATTTTTCACAGTAAAATTTTATGTTGGAAGAAAAAAGGAATATCATTTAAGATAGCCTGGGAAAGAAAATAAAAAACAAAAACTTTTGTATTCAGCAAAACTGACTTTTAAGTAAAAGCAACAAAAACTGTCAACACACAACAACTCGTGGAACATTGTTTTCATGAGCTTTTCCTGAGAAATCTAATAGAGAAAAACTTAAATGATTAGAGAGACATTAACAGAAATGCTGTCACCTGGCCTCTATTTCAGGATCCTATTATCTTCATTGTTATCAGCAAGTTAAGTCCTCTAACAGCCTCTTTTACTATCAGCCATGGCCTACAGAAGGGAGCCTTCATTTCTTTGCTGGCTATTTCACCAGCACATTCTTTATTGTTTCTGTAAATAATGTGTAACTATGTTCAAGTGGAAAATAATCATCTAGCAGATCTCCTAGTAGTACATAGTATATTCCAGTATTCCCAATTTCTTGAGATTTCCTGCCCCTACCTCCCCATCCAATTGGATATTTAAAAAACAAACAAACAAACAAACCTCTTCATCTACCATATGTCATGGCAAGTCTGGCATTTTCAACTCTACTCAGTGTGAGCCACTGGTTTTTCAGTGCTCCATTAAGCCCTCCTATTAGGAAATTTGAATCATCTCTGGGGGCCTTGCCAGTATTTTAAATCCTGTGTCTTATGAGAATGTTCCCAAGTCAATGAACCCTTTTCTATCCAATTATATCTTGAGGCCTCTTGACTAATCACTCTCAGAATCCAGTCCCAGGAAAGCTTGACTGACTCCTCCTGAAATATGCTGGTTAGTTGTTAAAGTTCCTTTGGTATATAGACGACTTTCTCTCTTACTAGTTCCAGCACATCCCCCACTGGGATTTGTTGCAACTGAACCGTAGATATAGGGCTAGTGAATGGCTGGGAGAGGAGGTGGGAATGGTTACTAAAAGGAACACATGCTACTTTCCAGAGAAGAAGATTCCAGGCTCTTTTCCAGCAAGAGGATGGGAGGAAGGTAAGGGAGACCATGCTGGTTTTTAGGAGTGGGGCTGCATATGCAACCTAAGAAGCTTTGGAGGAGTTTTGGTAGTCAAAATACTCAGGGCCTAGATATCCAGATATCCCTATCTCATGTTTTGAAGTTCCAGATTTCTCAAATAGGAGCCTGATCTTGTTAAAACAGACCTACTTTATTGTGCATTTAACCATGTTTGATGTTTAGCCATTCTATTAGGTGACAATAGGCAATGAGAGATTCTTTGTAAGCACCTAAAGAGGCTCTCTGGCTTTCACAGCAGATTTTCAATTGCATGTTACACTTAGTTATTCCTTACTTTTTTGTAGTGCATCAGTGGTGGTTATTTATAGCCATCTAATCCTGTCCTATTTTCTCTATACATATCAAACAACTGATACATCACCCGTACTACATTCTCTTTCCCTAGGATATTCTCCCAATTCATCACTTAACGGTTTTAATGACTGAACCACCACCTCGTGCCAGAGGCCATTGTTATACTGTCTTATCATCAGTGATGGGATTCTCATTGCCAGCTAAGCATTGAGCAATCCAGCTTCAAAATATCATTTTATTGCCTGTTTTCTCACAACATTTGTGGTACTAACTGTTGTAGTTTGGATTCTTTAGATGCAGACATTGAGACGGAGTTTGGGGCTTAAGATGTTTATTAGGGAATCAACACCTGTGAAAGAAAGGGAGAGAAAGCAGGATTGTTGGGTTATCATACAAACCCAACAAAGTCTTAGCCAACTTGGTAAGAAGCTCTGGAGCAAGTATTGACTATCAGAGTATCTGCTATTAGCACAAAAAGGCCAGGTCTTTAAACCCTTCCTCTCTTAATCACTAGATGAAGACTGCAGCAAGAAGAGCATAATCTCAGGAAAGTATCTCTTTGCAGCTGAGGTAGACTCTGAAGTAGCTTCCAGGTATAGGCTCTCTACTGCTCCAACTTCTTGAAACTGGGCAGGAAGTCCCTCTGTGAAGGAGAATTTGGTAACTCATCTCTGTGGCACACAATATGTAATGGCATACATTTGACAATGTATGCTTAGTATTAGCATAAAAATTGGGCTAGAATAGGAATAGCATATGCAAATATATTTTATAATCATGATTGGTGGTGGCAGTAGTAGTATTATGCTCAGACAGATATGTGTGAAATGTGGATTAAAGCAAATGAGTAGTAATGGATATTTTAATTCTATTACCCTTCATGTCCTTGAGGATAAAAACAATTTTTATATATGTATATCTACTGAAAGGCCTAGAGAAAGACTAGGCCAGTAGCAATGAACATTGCTAGAACCTAGAATGTAATATTGAATTACCATTTTCTTCTAAAAGAAACCAGGGCTTTTTGGAGAAATGACTGATTCAACATTTGGCAAAGGAATGTATTAGATTAAACTAGAATATTTTGTAAAGCAAAATAGCAAAGAAAGTAACAAAGACTATTCAAATCATAGCAGAAGGACTAAGGAACCAACTTGAAGAGACTCCTTTTGGCAAGAAGGGATAAAGAATCAATAAGGATAAGAAAATTGAAATATATTTAAATTCTTGTGTTTATAATGATATTTTAAAAACTAATTGGGTGATGATAGAAAATCAATTCATTTTCTTAAAATTAGTAAGGAGAAAGAATAAGCGTTTATTCTGCCTTCCTAAATGAACGGAACTACTGGGTAACAAAATAGCAAAATGAGGGAATCATTTCTTTATAAAGTTCTCCCAGCTAATGATAAAAACAAAATTATAAAATTAGAAATATCACCATAATCCAACTGCTAATTAATTATTGGATCTGGACGATAAGCAACAATATCATAAGAAGAGAGACAACCAGGCATTATATGCCTCCTGATGAATAAACATGACACCACCTGTAGTATTGTGAAAGAGATCAAGCCTAAATCTGATTGAACCTCTAGATGCAGCTGCCATTTTTAAAAAAAATCCGGGGAACAGAACAGAGAAATGTGTTGAACTCCACCATGGGTATGCAATAAGCAAAATCCGGACTGTAGGAAACTCTGGGAGTCAAAAGTCTTGGGTTTCAACAGCTAAATTATAAGAAAAAGAAAGAAATGGATGAAAAACTGTAGAGTGAAAGAAATATTAGACATAACAATATTTGTCAAATGGACGTGACAAAACACTATGGTATCTAACGATGCATACTTAGGTGAGGAAAAAAACCATTAAAACATATTCTTATGTGATTACCATAAGAATCAGGATACGGTTACTTTTGTAGAAATAGGCAGTTGAGATTGGGCCAAGACAAATGGAGGGCTCCTGGGTGGCTGGCAAAATTCTATTTTCTTTTTCTACCATAGTGATGGTTCAGGAATGTTGACTAAAATATTTCACTAGTCTATACATTTGTTTATGCTGTTTTATGTATATGTGTTTCATTTTACAATAAAATGGCTAAACATTTTTAAAAAGTAATAACAATAAAACAGCAACTTTTGAAGTTGGTTAAAGCTGTACCCAGAGGAAAATTTACAGTCTCAAATGCTTACATTAGAAGAGAAGTTAGGTCATAATTAGTAAATTAAGTTAGAAAAAAGCAAAACCAAGTCAAACAAAGTAGAATAAGGGAAATCAAGAAGATAGGAACTGAAATTAATGCATTAAAAAACTAAGACAAAAGACCAATGAAGCCTGAGTGCAGACACTGATAAAAATTATAAAATCAATTATAAGATTGATCAAGAAAAGAAGGAGGTATGACATATATAGATCATAACATATCTATAGAAACAGGAAATATTTAAAAGACAAGAGAATACAATGAAAAACTTTATACCAATAAAATTGGAAAACATAGGTGGGAGGGAAAAATTCCTGGACTCAACATTATAAATCTTTTCAAACCTAATCCAAGAAAAATTAGAAAAGATGAATGTTTGTGTGAACATTTAAGGAATTAAGTATTGAAAGAGCTTCCTAAAGAGAAAACACCATGCCCAGACTGTTTTATAAGCAAGTCTTATAAGAATACCTTCTATCACACTTCTATTTAACATTTTTCTAGATGATATACCTAGCAAATAAAACAAGAATTATAAATGAAACTTACAAGATTTGAATAGGAAAATAAATGAAAAAATAAAAATGTAGTTTATAGATAATGTCATTATCAATACAAAAAACTAAAATAATCTGCAAATAAATAACTGGAATTTAGAGATTCATGTTTGTCAGATATCAATGTATAAATACAAATATCTATACATAAATAGAAAAGTCTATGGTGTGTCTGTATAATGGCAGCATTTACTTAGAGAACACATTTATATTGAGTTTGAGGGATTCCAATTAATAGCACCTATTTCCCCAGCCTGAGTTCTGAACCAGACAAAAGATAGGGATTCAGAAAAACTAAACAACCCAATTAAAACATGGACAAAGGACTTGAATAAACATTTTTTTTTTAAAGAAAACATACAAATGGCCAACAGGTATATAAAAGATACTCAATATCACTAATTATCTGGGAAACTAAATGTAAGCCACAGTGAGATATCATGTCATACCTGTTAGGATGGCTATTGTTAAAAGTCAAAAGATAGTACGTGTTGGTGAGAATGTGGAAAAAAGTGAATCCTTGTGTACTGTTAGTCAGAATGTACATTGATACAGGCATTATGAAAACAGTAACATTCCTCAAAAAATTAAATATAGAACTACCTTATAATCCAGCAATCCCACTTCTGGGTATCTATCCAAAGGAAATAAATCACTATCTTGAAGATATATCTGCCCTTTCATGTTCTTTGCAGCATTATTCACAATAGCCAACATATGGAAACAACCTAAATGTCCATCAATAGATGACTGGATAAAGAAAATGTCACACACACACACACACACACATACACACTTCAGACTTGAAAAAAATATATTGTTGGACGGGCACAGTGGCTCACGCCTGTAATCCCAGCATTTTGGGTGGCCGAGGTGGGTGGATCACGAGGTCAAGAGATCGAGACCATCCTGGCCAACATGGTGAAACCCTGTCTCTACCAAAAATACAAAAATTAGCCAGGTGCGGTGGCACGTGCCTGTAGTCCCAGCTACTCAGGAGGCTGAGGCAGGAGAATCACTTGAACCCAGGAGGCGGAGGTTGCACTGAGCTGAGATCGTGCCATTGCACTCCAGCCTGAAGACAGAGTAAGACTCTCTCTCTCAAAAAAAAAAAAAAAAAAGGATATTGTACTGTTTGTAACAACATGGATGAAGCTTGAGGACATTATGCTAAGTGAAATAAGCCAGACACAGAAAGACAAATACTGCATGACCTCACTTAACATGTGGAAACTAAAAATAATTTGAGCTCATAGTAACAGAGAGTAGAATGGTGGTTACCAGGAGCTGTAGGGTGGGGGAAAAGGGGTATTGATTAAAGGTATTGATTAAAGAATACAAACCTTCAGTTATAAGTTAAATAAGTACTGGAGACCTAATGCAGGAAACGTGGTGACTATAGTTACTAAAATGTGTCATGTACATGAAATTTGCTAGAAGAGTAGATCTTAAGTGTTTTTACCACTCACACACACACACACAGACACACACACAATGGTAACTATGTGATGTGATGGATATGTTAATTAGCTTGATTGTAGTAATCATTTGACAATGGATACATATACTAAAATGTCACATTTTATACCCTAAGTATATACAATTTTTATTTGTCAATCTTATCTCAATAAAGCTGAAAAAAAAAAAAAGAACAGGTAGATAGAGGCTGAAATCCTTTTATTACCGCAAACATCGATTTTGGAGAACGTCGCTAATATTTATGGAAAAGAGAGATTCATAATCCTGAATTCCAGAACCAGACAGCCTTATCCAGTGAGTCACCAGCAGCATATGAACACCAGATGCTGGTGTTCCTGTATCTCCTGTAAAGGAGGGGTTGTTTCTGTTAGGCTTTCTGCATGACTTAGAGTAATCAAGACCACATATTCTCACAGACAGAGCATCTCCTAAGAGGAAGGAAAGAGGAAGGGCCTGGGAATGAAAGCCAAGTTTATCCTTTCAAATTGTTAATCAGATTATGCCGCTTCTTCTCCCCCAGGGCCAGAGTGACTGAGGGGCAGAGACAACCAGGATTGTTTCAAGGGTGAAGCTCCCTCCACGTGGAAGAGAGTATCAGAGTAGAGAAGGATTCCCTACATCCTAGTCAAAAAAGAATGTATAATATCACTCCCTCTCAAAAAGGCTGGCCCCTAAGAATAGATTTTAAAAAACATATGCAAGATTTTTATGGAGAGACGTATAAAAATTTATTGAAAGATATTAAAGACAACCTAAATAAATAGAGATATATCATGGTCACAGACAGGAAGACTGACCATTGTAAAAGTTATTAATTTTCCCCAAATCGATCCACAGGATCAATGTAATTCTAATAAAATTCTGAAGTAGGATTGTGAAGAATTTGACTATTTTTAAAGTTTATATGGATGATCAAAATGCGGTACACAATATACTCCCAGAGAAAAATGTTAGATAGGAAGACTTGCTCTACCAAATCAAGTCTTATTTCAAGTTATCATAATTAGAAGTGTGGTTTGAGTGCAGAGATAGGAAGAAAGCCCAATGGAACAGAATAGAGCCCAAAGACAGATGCATACATAACTGATAAAAGCCATTACATGAAGAGCTGGCATTGACAATAAGCTGGGAAAAGAGTAACCATTTACCAGATGACATTAAGACAACTGCTCATCTATGTGGGGAAAGAACTGGATCCATGCCACAGACACACACTCTAAATAAGTGTAAGGATTCCACTGAAAAAGGAAAACTACAAAATGTTTAGTGAAAAATATAGAAAATATCTTTTAATTTTGGGAGTGGGAAAGAATGCCTTAAACAATATTCATAGGAGGAAAACCTTATAAAATTAGATTGTAAATTTGACTGCATCATAATCAAAAACTTCTTTCTTTCAAAACACACCATAAAGAAAAAAGATAAGCCCCAAATTGTTAGAAAATAGTTGCAACATACTCACTAATAAAGAATTAATATCTATTATATAACAAAATTCTGTGATTTAATAAGACAAAGAAACATGGGCAAAACGTATGAACAAGCCTTTCACAGAGAAGAAATAGGACTGGTTAATAAATGTGAAAAGATGTTCAATTACACAAGTAATATCACAACTGGGTAGCACTTGTATCTGCTATGTTTTCCAAAACTAAAAAATCTTATAATACTAAGTATTTTAAGAATGCGGAACAAGAAAAATATTCCTACACTGCTGGCTGGAGTATAAATTGCCTTAAGCACACGGGAAAACCATCTGGCATTCCTTGGTATAGTTGAAGACGTGAATGTCCTGTGATAGAGGAATTCTACACCAAAGTATCTTTCCTGGAGAACTTGCACAGGTGCCCCAGGAAACATGAACAAGACTATGATTGCAGCATTGTTTGCAACAGCAAAAACGGAAATAATGCCAGTCCATCAACACTAGAATGGGTAAATAAATCATAGTACATTTATGTAATGAACTATTATACAAAAGTAAAAATGAGTGAACGACAATTATACGCACGAATAGAGATGAACCTCATATTGAATAAAAAATAAAAAAATCATGAAAGAATACATGTAGTATGATTCAATTTATATAAATCTAAAAAGGCAAACAAACTTATTTTGGGGGATATATTAATTATGGCAAACATATAAAGGAAAGCAAGAGCATAATTAACAGCAAATTCAGTTATTTCAGGGACAGGGATAAGGGGAAAGGCTTACATGGACTTTCAAATACATTGATTGCTATGACCTAAATGTTGTTGTTCCCTCAAAATTTATATGTTGGAACTTCATTTCCAATGTGATAGTATTAATACATAAGGCTTTTAGGTGGTGATTAAGTGATACGGGCAGAGCCCCATGAATGGGATTAATACCATTATGAAAGTGAGGGAGACTGTTCATCCTTTCTGCCATGTAAGGACACTTACAAGTCACCATCTATGAGGAACAGGTCCTCCCCAGACACCAGATCTGCTGGCACCTTGATCTTGAACTTCCTCCAGAACTGTGAACAATAAATTCTGTTGTTTATAAGTTGCCCAGTCTAAGATATTTTGTTATAGCAGCAGGAACAAACTAAGACATTATCATATTCTATGTTTAAAACAAAGAGGTGCCTGCATGTGTACTTATTTAATACATACTTTTGTATAGTAGACATAAATCACACATACTATATATTAACATATGGTACAATGTATTTTATTTGAAGAGTGAAAGAACATTCCTCTGAAAATGATATATTGAAAGGTTCAGAATAAAACTCTAGCAAATTATTTGGGATCTTCAGTGAAATGCAAGAAGACGTAGTTTCTATAGCAGAGAAGCAGAAAATTCTAAGGAGACAACAGCCTGGGATGAAAAATCAGCAGGTTGAGAAACAAAAAAAGAGCATAGAATCAATTTGGAGGGCCTGAGATAATTTTTAAATTATGGAAAATTAATATATAAGAGTGGAGTTTAAATCCATATTGGAAGCAAAAGGAAGATGATTTTATAGTTTAGAAAATTGTATCAATAATATGAAGAACAAGTTTAAGAAGATTTTCCAAAAGATAGATAAAAGAGACAAAGACATAAAACTCATGTGAGAAGATGAAAGATGTGGACAGGTCCAGTTTTCTCTTTCAATCCTTCCTGGACATCGCCAGAACTAGGGTTGGTACCTTTCTCTTGTGTTCCCACAGCAACCTGCATTACCCTATTGGAGTATTTATCACATTCTGGTGTGACTACCTGCTTGCTTTTCTCCCTCTCTTGCCTTGGAGGTTAGTTTGCAATATTCATAAACTCTATCTGATTCGTGATGTATCGCTCAGAGTATAGGCAGGGTTTGCAACGTAGTATTTGCATCCTTCAGGGTAGAGTCAGTCGTGTCTAGCAGAAAGTCCTATTCAAAATATCTTAGACCAGTGGTCAGCAAATCCCAGCCCACAGGTCAAATCCAGGCTGTTACTTGTTGTGTAAATGATGTTTGCAATGGACTGAATGTTTATTGCCTCCCAAAATTCATACTTCGAAATCCAAGATGATGGTATTAGTAGGTGGGGCTTTGGGAGGTGATTAGGTTTTGAAGATGGAGTCCTCATGAACAGGATTAGTGCCCTTATAAAAGAGACCTTAGAGAGACCCTCACCCCTTCTGCCATGTGAGGCTATAGCAAAAAGAGAGCTAGCTGTCCATGAGTGAGGAATTGGGCCCTCAACAGGCACCAACTCTGCTAGTACCTTGATTTTGAACTTCCCAGCCTCCAGAACTGTGAGAAATAAAGTTTTGTTGTTTATAAGCCATCTGGTCTATGGTATTTTGTTATAGCAGCCTGAATGGACTAAGACAATGTTTTGTTGGCACACAGCCACTCCTTTATGTCTTGTCTATGGCTGCTTTTATGCTGCCATGGCAGAGTTGAGTAGTTGCTACAGAGAAAATATGGCCTGTAAAGGACACAATGTTTATGCAAAGTTGCCAAACCTTAGCTTAGACAACAATAAGATTTTTAAAAATCTTATATATCATGAATTTCAGAGGTACTGTGGGCCCAAGATTGATTGAGTGGCTCAATGACATCATTAAGAGCTCAGATTCTCTACACCTTTTCACACCGCCATTATTGGCAAATTGGCTACATTCCCTGGTCCCTGATGGGTATCCAGAAACAAAAAAGAACTGGCTTTTTCTTGTGTCTCTTTTATGAAATTATCACATATGTTCCAAAAGCCCCTCAAGGAGACTTTCTCTCATGATTGGCAAAAACTGAGTCCATAAACCACCACCTAACCTACTCCCTAAATCAGTAACTGACAAAATTTGCAGAGACACCATGATTAGCCTGTATCAAGCAGGATTAACCTAAGTCATTTGGAAAAAGAACAAATACTGGGAAAAAAATTGAGGTTCCATGAGCATTTAGGAAAAGGGAAATGGCTTTTAGATAGGCAATCAATAGTGGATGCCATAACACTCAATAAATGTTTGTTGAATGAAGTAATTACCAATAAAAGCTCTAACATTTTGGATAACTGATGCTTCTGAAGAGTCAAGGGGAAAATGAGCAGAAGAAATAATTAAGGTTGCAATAGAAAAAATAGAATAACCTTTTTCTGCTCTGAACAAGGACTGGTGTATATAGATTACAAATATTTATTGTGTTCCAGGGAAAACAACATCAATGAAAAGAGATTCTTGGCTAGATTTTTCTGACCAAAATTTTGAATTATAGAATAAAAAAAGAATTCCCCAAGTGACAATATGAAAAAACAATATACTGCAAATGAACTGAGATCAAGCTGTCCTTAGATGTGTACTCTTCAACATTAATTACCGGAAGATAGTGGAGCAATGTATACATATGTAAACACCAAAAAGCTGTGACTCAAGTGCATTTTCACAGCCAAGTTGTCTTCCATGTGTGAAGGTAAAAGAAAGCTATTTTCTGACATGCAAGGACTCAGAAAATATACCTATTTATACCTTCTAGAAAAAATAATTTCTAAAGATGTACTCTTACTAAGGATGAAGAAAAATTAAGTGTTCAATAATGGTGAGGCCATGGTATAAAGAATCTGATATCTGCTATTTGCCAGATGGTAGGGCAGTAACTCTCAACCAGGGAGTCTGTGAAAGTGTCTTTATTGCCCTAGGAGGCATGTCCCTAGCTTCCTTCTTCTACCCCAACTGAAAATCAGTGTATAATAAGGGGTGGTACTATAAATCTAGAGCCATCTAGGGCAGTGCTCCAGAGCCCTGATAAAAATATCAATGCTTGATCCCATTCCAGCAGTTCTGATTTGTTTTGGGGTGAGACCCAGACACAGCAATCTTTTTAAAGCTCCCCAAGGGATTAGAATATGCAGTCAAGGTTGGGGAGTACTCTTCTAAGAGAAGAAAGCCTGTATTAGTTTGCTAGGGCTGCAAGTTCCACATACTGGGTGGCTTAAGCAACAGAAATGTATTGTCTCAGGTCTGGAGGCTAGAAGTCTGAGGTCAAGTTGTTGGCAGGGTTGGTTTCCTCTGAGGCCTCTCTCTTTGGCTTGTAGATGGTCATCTTCTTCCTGTGTCTTCACATGGTCTTTTCCTCTGTACCTATCTGTATCCTAATTTCCTCTTCTTACAAGGACACCAGTTTTATTGGATTAGGATCTACCCTAGTGAATGACCTCATGTTATTTAGTTTCTTCCTTAAAGACGCTATCTCCAAATATAGTCACATTCTGAGGTACTGGGGTTAGGACTTCAGCATATGATTGTTTTGGGGAAAAAATTCAGACCACAACAAAGCCTTTGGCTCTTCCACATCTGAAGGAGTAGGAGGGATACTGAAGAGTCATCAAATTCTAGGGAATTTGCCTAGACCAAAGAACTAATGGTATGGTCTGCCTCTCTCTTAGGATCTCAAATCTTAGAAATTCCACTCCTGTTCCATAGTGATGCACTTTTTGCTTCTACTACAAGGCTGATGAAAGGAAGAGAACTGACTGCTGCTTCTGCCTAAAATTTCTGTAGCAAGTAGCTCTAGGCACTGGAAGACTCTCTTCCTTGCTTTGTCTAACCCACCCCCCTAGTACTTCCACTCTGTTGTGCTAATGAGATGAGGCAGCCAGGCAACTCCTTGCACCATCCTGCTGAGTTCTGCTCAAGACCCTGGTACTATGCTCACTTGCCTTAGTGCAAGGAATTTAGAGTTTAGCTTTGAAGTAAGGATGATAATAGTCCCTCTCTAAAACTGAATCCCTCCTTGTTTGGAGACTGAAACTGCCTCTGTAAAACTAATAAAAGCTGAAGAGACTAGGATTATGGGGGAGGGGGCGCCCAAATTCTGCTAAGATGTAGGCATAGTTAAATGACAACCAGCCATTGTTCTCCAGCTTGCTTTTCTATAATCCCTTACTGCTCAGGGCCAGAAGTCACAAGATTTGTGACTTTCCCAATTTCTCCCATAGATAACATCACTATTTTAGAACCTAAGATTGGTTTTTCAGACTTGCACATTCTGGCAACTGACTGACTTCACCCAGACCTGTGACTTGTAACTCAACTGGTTCCATGGCCCCCACCCAGAGGCTGACTCAGCACACCCAGAGGCTGACTCAGCACACAAGGTCCATTTTCCACACTCCTGTGATTTCATCCCCAACCAATCAGCAGTACTCATTCCGTAGCCCCGTGCCCACCAGATTATCCATAAAAACCCTAGCCTCTGAGTTCTTGGGGAGGCTGATTTCAGGAATAAACTTCTGTTCTGTAACTTGGCTAGTTCCGCATTTATTAAACTCTTTCTCTATTGCAAGACTGCTATCTCAGTAAATTGGTTTTATCTGTGCAGCAGGCAAGAAGAATCCACTGGGAGGGTGTTGAAAATTAAAATAAGGTGGTCAGCAAAGGCTTTATTTCCTTGAGAACATGATGCTTGAGCAACGCTTGAAATGGGAGCAAGAAAAAAATCAATCTACAAAGGGAAGCACAGAGACTGTTAAGAGGACATTGAGGCCTGATTTAGGAAAGAAGAAATAAGAGATCACTTAGTCACTTTCAGTTCAAACTTCCAGGCTCAGTAAAAAATGTATCCTAGAGGACCTAAAAAGCTGCATAGGAGTTTATTCCCACTCAAATGGAGACAAATAAATAGTGTGTTCTTTCAGAAAATAGGAAAATATAGATTCTAATACCACTTGGTTAGATTTCTCTGTTTCCTTGACAGAATTCTAGAACACATTCACAAACAGGTGATTTGTGTGCATTTAGACAAGGAAGTAGTTATTGGTGTTCAAATATACCCATATTATATAACATACTCCTAATATCTCTACACAGGGTGTGTGTGTGTGTGTGTGTGTGTGTGTGTGTGTGAAAAAGAATGAGAAAGAGTGAGAGTGAGAGCAAGAGAGAGAGAGGGAGAGAGAGCACAGATTCCCCGGCCAACTAATTTGAAATTCTTCACAGAATGTCACTCTAGCCAGAAATTCACAATGCACATTAGCATACGAAAGGCTCTGCAGTAAATAAAATAGTTTAATTTTATTTAACCCAAGAATACTCTTTTAAAAAACCCAAAACCTATTATCTGGTAGAAAGAATGTTTTATAAAACATACTTATGGGAACAGGGGGAAGAAGAGCATCAAGATAAATAGCTAATGCGAGATGGGCTCAATAACTAGGTGATGGGTAGGTAGGCACAGAAAACCATGATGGCACACATTTACCTATGTAATAAACTTGCAGATGTATCCTGGAACTTATAAAATAAAATAAAATAAAAACATAGATACACCATGTGAGAAGAAAGGATCAAAGGTGGGATTCAAACACCAAGGAATTAAACTAGGCATCAGAGGGTTTTGGAGCAAGAATGGACTAGACTAGAATAAGCAAGAATAGCCCTCTGCAATAACCAGGAACAGCGGGGATGGTGATGTGGGGCAAGCTAGGCAGGCTTAAAGGGCCAGAAAGCAGACAAGTACTAGCACATGCACAAGCTCTCTAAGAACAAATCATTCCAAACTAAACTCATTTTCTTTGACAAGTGGTTGAACCTGCATATCCAGGTAATGCTATAGACAGTACATTTTGACTTCAGGAAACCATGTGATGGAGTTTCTTATAATATACTCACGGAAGGATGAACAAAAATAGGTTAAATTATAGTACAAATATTGGCCTTTTAGCTGGTCAGCCCAGTTATTCCTAAAGAGCATTGATTGTTGGACTACTGCTGTCAAGGTGGAGGGAAGTCTCTTGATGTCTGTGAGCAGGGGCAATATAGAAACGTGGCTAACACCAAAGGCTCTGAACTTGGACTGCCTGGCCTCAAACCCTGCCTCTGCCATTTACTAGCTGGATGACTGTGGGCAAGTTGCTTAACCTCTCCATGCTTCAGTTTCCTCATCAATAAATGAGGGCTACTAATGATACCTATATGTTAGTATTGATATGAAGATTAAATGTGTAAATTCACGAGAAGGATTTAATAGTGCCTGCCTATGGTAAACAATAAAACAATAAATGTTGGTAATTATTATATGTTCTGTTTTGGAACCTACCGTATACACACTTTTTTTTTAAATCTTGGGCTTGGATTAAGACACAGAAGTCACTTTCTTCCCAAAGATGGGAGGGATGGATGACATATTAGATGACAAAGTCAAGGCACAAAAAAATTTCAACAGACTAAATGAAGCGTTTAAATTGTGAAGATAAAAATTTCAGAGGTAAAGCTCTAAAAAAATTTCAAGTTCAGCTCTATGCCTCAACAAATCTACAAAGTCCAGGACAGGGTGAAGGTGAGTTAAAAGCAGTTAATACATGGAGGGGAACATGGGAGAAACCCACGGATAAACCACAGAATGCTATGGTTTTCTAAAGAACAGAGGTTAGGGGAAGTAATGGTTTGAGTGTTTTCTGTAGTCAGCAGACCACATTCAGAGGATTTCATTCCTTTGAGGGAGTGTCCTGCCTGTCTGCAAACTATCTTCAAGTGGGAGCATATCCGGTGGGGCTGCATGAATGACTAGGGAACGGCCCCACAATCCCATCACGTGCAGGCTGGTTTCAGAAAATGGGGACTATTTAGCCCCAAGAAGGGAAGACTCCAAGAAGGCCTGACAATTCTTTTAACATATTTGAATGTCTGCCATGGAAAAGAGGAATTGATTTGATTTATCCTTTGAAGTTTCACAGGGTAGAGCAGGTCTGATGATTTGAGTTACAGGGAAGCAATTTGGGTGAATGTAGAGAAGTGACCACGAATAAGAGACCTGGACTTCCTGGGAAGTGGTGAGCTCCTGTTATTGGAGGGCTCCCCACGGAGGGGAGATGCCCCTAGCCAGGCCAGCCTGGTGACAAGAAAATCCCTGCGTGGGGAGGGGTGTCTTTGTATATGCCCTCAAAGGCCCCTGCTGACTCTGAGATTTGCCATTCCGTGGGTCTGGGAGGTTTGGGAGAATTTTTTCTTTGAAGAAAATTTCTCATGAATTTATGTTATGTCTGGAGGAAAATGCATAGGAGCATTTGGGAGCAATTTGGGAGTTGGTCTACTGATTCCTGGAAAGAGGGCAGTGAGAGAGGCTGCCACCCATTGTCACACCCCAGTCCACTCACCTCTGGCCCATCTCTTTTCACAGCATGAAGAAGGCCTTGCAAACAAAGCCATTTGGGGAGAAAATAAAATAAAAGCGAAAGCAAGCAAGTGTGCATGCTGTAGAAAGGGAACACTTACTTGGAGAGTTTGTTTGATTCTTCTTCTTTAGTTATTTTCTAAGCAGCTTGGCAGCAGACCTGTTGGAGACAGCTTCCATGCGCTGGAGTGTGAGTTTCCAAGCATTACAGGCACAGATGTTTTGGAAATCTAAACAGGCTGTCTGAAGCTGCTTTTTTTAAGTGAAGAACTGTTTTCAACAAATGTGGCAATCCATTTCAATTAAATATTTTAAAAGGTTCTTGTGTTTGTGTAAAGAACAGTTTTAATTCCATGGCCTGACCCTAACTTCTTGGTGGAGATCACCAGAACTCCTGTGCTATTGAAATCCAGGGCCACAGACAACTGATTCTACCACAAAGGAGAATGCCCACCCCCGACCCAACTCTTTGTCTCCACCCACGGGGGCCTTTTCTCCGCCCCTACCTTCTCTTATTTCAGGGTACATTTAATTAAGGCTTCTGTGTTCCTGACCCTGATAATACATTTAAACAGTAAAACAAGGCCCACATCTTCAGGAAGCTTAACATCTAGAGTGGGAAATAATTTGACCCATATGAAATGACTTGAGGATAATTGCAAGGCAATTAACAGGTCTGGCCATGGCAAGGGTGGAGATAGGCCATACTCACCACCGCCCGTGCCACAGTGCTTTTTGTGTGTGTAGAAAAACTCATATTATGGCAGCTTCTTGGGGAACACACTTACGGAGAGGGGTAGTTGCAAAGTTACATAATCTCAATGCCCTCGCAAGCATGATGCTCTAGTTGGCCCCTGTTCTTCGGGAGGCAACTTAGAAGAGAGTATCGAGGAGGAACTTGGTAGGAACTTGCTGGCATAGAATGTGTGTATCTTCCACTTGGCTTTGAGCAGGAACAGAAAGAATAGTTTTGATAACTGCATATAGTAACCCTGGTTAATTTCTGTTCCACAGATGAATTAAAATATATTGTCATTCCACATTAATTTTTTGAGTTTTTATATTTATGGGCTACTATCTGCTAAGTGTGTGGTACCTGACTGCCAGAGAGATCTTATTCTTGTAGAAAAGACAGACTCGTGAACAAACTTTCCAATATGTTAGATACAAAGAACTAACCAAGGCACCCTGTTTTCCAGCCACAGGTCAGAATGAATTCTTTGGGACTGCTTTGCATACCAAGTGTTCTAAATTAAACCTTAAAAGTGTCTTTATTTTTTAACTTCTCATACACAGTGATTAAACAAAAAAGGAAGAAAAAAGAATTAAAAAAAACATTGACAGGAATTGATAAACACTGTGTTTCATTTAGGGTTGGGAGTATGAAGAATATGTCTCTTATTTTTCTGCTAGTTATTATCCATCTGAAGGGATTATGTCATTATTTGTCCAACCTTCACAAACCTCATGAACAACAGTGCTCTCCACATAGAAGCTGGACTTAAGATTCACCCTCTTAATCCTGAAGGCTTCCTGCTGTGTCCCTTGCTTGAAAGACAGGGTTTGCAGAAAGGATGTTGAGTTTGGCTAACCAACAACGTATGATTATTTTATTTTGTTAAAGATTGCAACATTACGCAGCCCTTTCCCCTCCTGTCAGGATTTTTTTCTCTCATGACTTTCATTTCTTCAGAGGTGTTGAGACCATAGTCCCTGGTTTCAGGCTAGACACACGTCCTTCTCCTAGAGTCTACAAGTCTGTCTTTATCCTACAGGAAACCATCCAACTGAATACTGAGTGTGCATTGACCTCTCATTCAGTCTTCAACAGGGCACACACACTGTCTGGTTCCCTCTTCCGGAACTTTTTTCCTTTAAGTTCCAGAACTAAGTTCCTTTAAGTCCTTTAATGAGTTATACCTGCTACATGGATATCTTTGTTCCTAACCATTTGTCTGTACAAAAAGAATTGGTTACCAAAGTGAAAGGAGGGCTTTGGGGCGGGTAATTCCTATTTGAGATGCTTTGAGTCTTACTTGTTTCATTTGTAAAATAGATTGAGGTAAAGCAGTGGGTGCAGGGGTTCTTTATAAATGGTAAAGATCTGTAAAATTACACGGTATTGTCCAGGCGTGGTGGCTCACAGCTGTAATCCCAGCACTTTGGGAGGCTGAGGTGGGTGAATCATGAGGTCAGGACATCGAGACCAGCCTGGCCAATATGGTGAAACCCCATCTCTACTAAAAATACAAAAAATTAGTCGGGCCTGGTGGTGGGCGCCTGTAATCCTAGCTATCCAGGAGGCTGAGACAGGTGAATCGCTTTAACCTGGGAGGCGGAGGTTTCAGTGAGCTGAGAACGCACCACTGCACTCCAGCCTGGGTGACAGTGTGAGACTCTGTCTCAAAAAAGAAAAAAAAAATTACACAGCAATATTATAGAATATGCCCCATGGAATATTTCAATGGCAAGAAATTTCTTGCCAAATTTATACCACCTAGAAAACTTGGAGTCATCCTTTACTCCTCCTCCTTCATCACCTATGTCTAATCTTCCACCAAATCCCACTGATTTGCACTGCAGTATCTGATACTTTTCTTCCCACTGTCTCCACCCCAGTCCAGGTTCTCATTTTACCACCATATCTCCCGCCCCATCCACCTCTTGCCTTCTTACACACAACTGGAGTGAAGGTCCTGCCCCACTGTTCAAAGAATTACTGTGCTGCCTGCTACAGATGCCAGCAAATCCCACCTCCACTTTCTGGACTCTAGTGCCTACCATCGACATTTCTTACACCCCTGTCTCACCAACTCAGATCTCCTAATTCATTAACATGCATTCCTCACTCTTGAAAATATATTTGTCACTACAGGAATGTGATTTCAATGTCTGATTTTTTATTCCTTTAACCCTTTCAATAAACATTGGTTGTTTTTCTTTCTCTGTGCCAGGCATTGTGCTCTGTTTGCTCTAAGAAATAGCCCTCAGTCTCCAGGCAGTACTGTGCAGAACGAAAGATCTGGGTTTGAATCTTGGCTCTGATGTTTACTAGCTGTGTGATCTTGGATAAGATGCATATCTTTTTGAGTCTTGGGTTCTTCATCTGGTGTTGCAAGGTGTAAATGAAACAATGTATCTGATCCATATCTTTGGTATTTTGTAATTGTTAGAAGTTACTGTTATCATTATCATTGTTAATGAGCCAGGTCAATCGACACTGTAATTCAGTTAGAGGAAGAAGAAAATGCAGGGAGGAAGGAGTGAATGCAAGGAAAAGGATGATGGGCCATTTCTGTGGTAGATAAGAAGGCTCGGTTTCAGAGCATGGGTGAAATACACCCTAGTGATGCAATAAATCATAGAGAATATCTGGTGGGAAGTGTTATTCTTGTATTGGGTCCTACTGCGGCCAGTGTGGCTTGGGGAAGGCACAGTTACACTTAAGGGTTTGGCCATTCTCCTTAGCTTCCTGGGAACAACAGGACCACCTGTCTCCTTTTCTTCCCTTGCCACTTACACCTGCATGTAGAGTGTGTTTCCCATCTTTACCCTTTGTACTTCTGTTTGTGCTATGAAGCAGCAGATTCTGCCTGTATTACAGGGTAACTCTTATTTCCTAAGGCTTTGTATGCTCCTAGAAGGGAAGAAATACTTTATTAATACTGAAAACTCCTGCAATGTTACAGTAATAGGGGCATGTAATATATACCCAAATTGAATGTCAGTGATGCCTTATTGATTACTGATCAGTTCCAAACTCAGCCCACAGCCAAAATTCTCTGAGTTTATCTTTCACTGTTCCCTAGGGCTGCTTTAGACAATCCAGCCTCCTCATGGTCCTGGAAAAATATAACTCTTATTACATTCTTGTGGTGTAGAAAATTTCACACACTTTGGAGCCAAGGATACTTATATTTGAAAGCCAGCTCTGTATTTATTAGAAGTATGTGTATAGGAGAATAAGCTTTATGATTTCTCTGAGACCCAATGTCATCTGTAAAATGAGGATCATAAAATGTAAACTTTTCTACAGAGCCCTTGGAGCATAATAGGTGATTTATAAATTTTAGTTTCCTTCCCACTTTGCTCTGTCATTTCCACTTCTTCTGGAGATGGTATTTTCCTCTCTGTGCCTCCCATTTACTTACTTCTCCCCTTTCAGTGGTGTAGCCACATCCTAAATCTTCCTTTTTAATGTTGAACTCACTTGAATTTCCCATTCATTCATTCATTCATTCATTCATCAAACTGTAATGTGGCACTTTCTTCACTGAGTCCTTGATTACATACTGCCCTATATTGTTGTTCGGTTGTTGCAGTAACCCGGGGCATTCCCCAAAGCTAAGCCTCTGTTAGCCTGGGTCCCCGAACCAAGAGGATGTGGAGCAGAGCCCTGCCTCCTCCATGACTTATGAAAGACACCTCACATACATGGGAATTTAGGCATTTATAGTTTTAAGTTTCTGAAATTAGCATCAATTAAGTGATCCTGCCTGATACAGGTATCTTACCTCCTGAGTAAGGCTAAGTACAAGGACTGTGTCTTCTCATCCCCTCATGTCTCATGGTACCTCAAGGAGTACAGTGCACTTACCAGGCTTTTAGTATTTGTTGGTAAGCGAAAATATTTTCCTTCGATTATAGCATATTGGGATTGAAAGGGATAACGAACCAACTAATGTCAATATTTGTTTGTCTGAATCTTTTCTATATATTTTCTACCTGGTGTTCAAACAATTCCAGTGACAATTTCATTCCATTCCAAGTCAAATAGTCCATTTTTTAGAAAATTATTCTAGAAATTTCAGCCTCATGTAGATTTTTTAAAACGATTTTTCATGTAGCATCCTTCCCTTGGTCTGAAGAGGCTCTCAAGTAGTGAGGAAAATGCTGGTGCCTGAGCCTTGCTCCTCGCTGTGCTGGTGTGGAGAAGGGGGCGGTTTTCTCCCGCCTGGGAGAATTTACATCAGTGAATTCCATGATCCAGGTAGAATTGTCCCTCCATTCAAGAAAAGCCTTAAAAGGCACCAGGCCACTTGTGGAACAGTTTTCAGACATGGGACATGGCCAGCGGGTGAAGGAAAAGCTTTCTTTTGGCCACCTTGAAGTGTGGAGGGGCTTTGAGGAAAGGCAGGTGCTCTGTATGGTTGTGAACTGTGAGGACAAAGACACTCTATCTGGGATTCCAGGGATTTTTCCCTGAGATGTTATAAGGCAATCCCAACTGTTGCCACAAAACCATGCAGAGACACTCATCTGACAGCCCTGAGCTTGGCTGTGCTGACTCTAGTCACAGATGACCCTACACTTTCCCCAGGGAAAAACCCATGATTAAGAGGCGTGGGAGGGTCCACTTGCAAGGATGCTGTTGACGTCCATCTGGACAAAGCCCGTAGGGACCGTGATTTATTTCCGTGAACTGCGTCTCAGGGCTCTGCAGCCAGTGGTGGCCTGCAGAGAAGCACCATGTTACATACGCAAGAGCACGCTCAGCCCCTGAGCTATTCAGCCCCAGAGGGGTGTAGAAAGTTGAAAGCTCAGCAGAGGAAATAATATCACAAATTAAATGGTTTTGAATCATAGCAAAAGGAGTTTTTCTTGGAAACTGTTTTGTTTCTTTAAATCAAAAACAAAACCTCTCAGACTGCAGAAAAACACAACCCAGAGACGTAGGCAATTTGGGGAGCTCGTCACTCTTTTGCTCCCTCCCCTTTCGCTCCTTCCCCTTTCATTTTGAAGACTGATTTCTTTGACAACTGAACAGTCCCCCAGATGAGCCTGTGACTTTCTAAGGCCAAGAGATTGAGTTTTCTTCAGGATGATAGAAAGAGCAGAATAGAAAACATGATGAATGTATTCGGGCTGAATCCTGAAACAATTATTTAGTTCGTCTACTTTCCAGGCACTGTAGAGGTGAAGAGGAACAAGACTCAGCCCCTGTCTTCAAGGCAGAAGAAAAACCCATTCAATAAATAATTGTGGTGAGTTTTGATATATAGATATGTAGCAACCTAGCATGTGTAAAGCAGCTTTCTTAAGAAAAAATAACTTTTGTTGAGTGCCACTATGTGCCAAGAGCTCAATATTTCTCACTAAAACCCAATGAGGTAGAGGGACCCATTATTATTCTCTCCTCATAGATGGGGAAACTGAGGTACAAAGAGGCTAAGCAACATGGTCAAGGTCTCATAGCAAGTAAGAGGTGACTGCTATAACTAGAACCAGATCTGTCTGCTTCTATCACCAACAGACTTAACCATGGAGTTATACACACACTCTTTATTTTATTTAACACTCCCAACGGACCTGATAGGTAACAACAAATATACTTGTTTGACTAAATGAGGCAATGGACACAGACAGGTTAAGTAATAACTTGCCCAAGGTGTCATGGCTAGTAGCAGAGCCAGGACTTGCTCCAGGTTTGTTTCCAGCAGACTGTCTCTGGAGGACCGTCCTAGGCAGCTGGTCAGGACAGATTCATGCTATCTGCCAGATATAGGAGCGGGGGTTTGGTATCAACTAGCATCCAGCATGGTGCCTGGTACCTGCCAACTCTCTGTTAGTGTTTGTTACCTAAAATTTAATTCAACCTTCTACTTCCTCATAGCAGAAGAAACTAAGATCGTGAGAAGTAAGTGACTTACTTGAATTTGCAGAGCTAGTAAGTCCCATTACTTAAAAACTGAAGTGTGAGAAGGAGTTTGCAAGAAGACAAGAGCCTGGTTATTAGAACCGAGGTGAGGTGGTATATTTGTATTCATTTAGATAGGCTAAGTTACACTGTGAGTATATATTTTTTTCTCTTTAGCATAACCAAATCTCAATTGCCTAAAGGTTTACCAAACAAAAGCTTAGTTGTAGGTTATGCTTTAATCCTGTGGCTTGATGGAAAATTCAACTCATACTGGTCTCTCGGGACCCAGGCAGAAAAGGGCTCTATCATTGTATGATTCCATCATCTCAACACAAAGTTTTGGGGTTCATCACAGCAGAGAAGGAGAGCATGGAGAATTACACACAGGCTGAAATGCTTCCACCGGGACATGAGCCACATCACTTCCACTCACTTCTCATTGACCAAAGCAGCTAACATGGCTGCTTCTAACATTACGGAGGCCAGGCAGTGACTTCCTTAAATCCTCCCTTGTGCTTGGTGGGAGCAGAGACATTAATGACACATGATATTTGAGTGCTTAGGCTCTAGAGTTGGAGAGTTATGTCTGCGAATTTCATCTGAGATGTTTATTGCTATGTGATCTTGACTATTTCTCATCTGTGGTTTCTTCTTCTGTAAAATGGGTCAATAATAGTAACATATCAAACACTTAGCCCAGTGTCTCACACGACGTCAGCCCTTAATATATGTTAGTATCACCGTGAGGTCACAATCAGTTGGGAAGTACGATGGGTATATTTCTGTTTTAGAAAGGAAGAGGAGGTAGATACGAGGGCAACAAGACTGGCTACAGATACAGTAGTAAGGAAGCTATAGCAGTGTTCCAGGCAAGAGATGATGAAGGCCTGAACAGGGCAGTGGTTGCAGAAAGAGAGGGATCAGATCTAAGAAAATTAAGAGCTTAAATTCCCAGGACTTGATGATAGTGAATTTTTTTTTTTTTAAAGTTACTTAAGTTCTCTTCAGTACCTTGGAGGTTCACAGTTGGTGGCATGAGGAGGAGTGGGGCACCACGGTAAAGTCGTAAAGGAGAAGAGACTCTCACAGGAGGCAGGAGGAGTGATGGCCTGGAAGCAGCAATGGGTGCCCAGTGCTACTGCCTCTCTACCCCCACCTCAGCTTGAGGTAAATGAGGAATGGAAGAATGAGAAACCACAGAGAGAGTGGTAGGGGGGTGCTATGGTAAATGTTTGTATCTCCTCAAAATTCACATGTTGAAACCTAATCCCCAATGTGCTGATATTAAAAGCTGAGGTAATTAGGAGGTGATTCAGTCATGAGGGTGGTGCCCTCATAAATAGGACTGCGCCCTTAAAAAAGAGGCCTGAGGGTGCTTGTTTGCCCCTTTGTCATGTGAAAACACCAAGAGAAGGTGTCATCTATGAAGCAGAGAGCAAGCCCTCACCAGAAAGTGAATCTGCTGGCACCTTGATCTTGGATTTCCCAGGCTCCCAAACTGAGCAATAAATTTCTGTTGTTTATGAATTACCTAGTCTATGGTATTTTTGTTACAGCAGCCCAAACTGACTGAGGCAGGGGAGCAGTGTCCTCAAGAAGTGTTAGTTTCTGCTAAGGCCAGAGGGAGACAGTGCAATGGAATGAGATTTCCTGAGGAGGCAAAGGGTGAATACTTGCCAAGGGACTGACTGGGAACCAATCATCTTTTGGGCTCCAGATCTCTAGGGAAGGTTACAACTAGGAAGCATGAGGCTTGAGGTTTGAGGGAGGGCAATGCCCTGACCTCAGGGTCTTATCTAATTTCTCTGTGTGGTCCCAGGATCTAGCATAGAATACACAGTCGATGCTTGACTAATGTTTCTTAAGTTGGAAGGGAGGCCCCCTTTAAGAAGAAGGGAGAGGCTACAAAGCCCCTTTCCTGGCCAGACCTGATATTGTTCTATCACTAATGTTGGACTGAAGACATTAGGCAGCAAGTGACAAACACCAACTGAAGCTGGATAATTTTGCAAGGCTATTCTTATAAATTACCCTGCAGACATAAAGTGTTGTCACTTTTGTCACTGTTTCATCTTTGAGCAGGACAGGGAGTGCCTCTGAATTGAACATTCCTTGGCCAGCCTTTCTGAGGCAGAGACTGACAGAGCTTCTGAGGACAAGACCTTGGGTGTGAGCATGCGGAAGTCTCTGCCTATTACTGTGTTCCGGGACAGCCCTAGCTGGACCCCACACACATGCTATGGACCAGGGGAGGAAAATGGACATTGGCTCGGCTGAGTATCCGCTGTGTGGGCAGTGCATAAATAGCTGGGCCTTTTTGCCCAGTGGTGGTACAGTTACTGCCCATCACTCTGCAGATCACACATGGCCAGGAGTAGCTTTTGCTCCTCCTTTCATGATACTCAGTGCACTGCAGCACTTTCTTCTCTTGTTATCAGATAGCGTGTGCCCAAGAGAAAGGTGAACATATAGGAACATTACCAGCCACATACGCAGACTCCTATGTTGCCATCCAAAACCAAATAAAGATGTTTTTGAACCAACTGCACCATAGATCCCTTCCCTCTATGCAGGTTATAAAGAATCAAGTTGCTCCCCTCATTCTCTTTGCTCATTAAATAAATTATTATGGTAAAATACATATGAGATAAAATTTACCATTTTAATCACTTGTTTAATCATTGTTAAGTGTACATTTTAGGGCATTAAGTGCATTCACATTAAGTAGTTTTACAATGTTATGCAACAGAATCAACTTGCTTTTGCGTTGAGTGCCAGCCACCCTTGTTTCTGTCTTTTTCATATTCCTGCAAATATATCTAGCAGTTCCCTCCATCTTCCCTGAGTACATAAACCTTGGAAAAGATGACACCATGAACATTGCTCTGAAATGCCATTTGCTGCTCTGTAGGAAGCGGGCATTATCAGATTTCTTATGCTCTCGACCCACTGGCATTTTGCCTGTGAGTTATATGACTCTACTCCTGGGCACTTGGCGTAGTGATTGGCCACAGTGTGAACCACACACCATTCAAGACCTACACCCCCTTTCCTCCCTTTCTGTGAAAAGACAACCATGCTCAAATTCTTCTCATGATTATAGAAGCTAGGAAAAAGCAAAAATTAACAAAATAACACAATATTACCATTTCTATGGTTTTGACTTGCCTAACAAAATTATTGTTCAACAAGCCTAAGTTGGTAGCACTGCTAAACTTTTCCCACGGTCCCTCTTCAGTAAGCTGTCTTCTGGGCCCATGTTTCCTGCTTACCTAGCTTTACCATTTTAATCACTTGTTTAATCATTGTTAAGTGTACATTTCCCGGAAGTCCAGCCTAGTGTTGGAATGAAGTAAAAAGAGGGAGAGGAGTGGTTAGCAAGACTCTTAGTCTGTCTGGCCTGCTATAACAAAATACCTTAACACACATGTCTAATAAGCAATAGAAATTTATTTCTCACAGTTCAGGAGGCTGAGAAGCCCAACCTCAAGGTTCTGGCAAATTCAGTGTCTAGTGAGGGCCTGCTTCCTTCCAGACGGTGCCTTCTTGCGGTTCCCTCACAGGGTAGAAGGGGCAAGGCAGCTCTTTCTGGCTTTTAAAATAAGGGCACTAGTTCCACTCATGAGGGCTCTGTCCTTATTACCTGATCATCTTCTAGAGGCCCTACCTCCTAATAGCATCACTTTGGGAGTTTAGATTTCAACATATACATTTTGAGGAGACACAAACATTCAGACCCTGTGCCACTTTTGGTGTTCCACCAGAAATAGGTCTGCCAACTGGTGTCATTTTTCTAATGAAATAGGAAGCCTACATCTTAATGAAGGTTTTCGTATCTTTCTGTTGGGATAAAGACTCAGAGGGTCGTTCTACAAAGAAACACCGTGTCAAAGTAGAATCTCCTTTGGAACACAGAGGTAGGGATAGGTTGGTGATGTGGAGGAAAGCTTAAATTATAGAATTTATTTAGCCATCTGTTCAATAAATCTTAACTGAGCACTTACTGTTGTGTCAAGTTCCGTATTGGATGCTACAGGAACTAAAATTAATCAAATGATTCCTGCCCAGTAACTTATAGTCCAGGGGTATGACCTTGCCTACCCAGGTGCTGTGCCTTTAATGCACAGTGACCGCCCCCCCGCCCCCGCACTTCCATATCACACAGACAGCGCCTCATAAAAAGATGCTGCGAGCTACCTGTCTCCATTCACGGAGAAAGGCCTAGACCTTCTTGTTTCATTCACATATTGTTCCTAGCTTCCTATTGTGTCTCTACATTAATTGGGACCTAATATCCTACTGATTTTTTCAGGCCCAGGTCTAATGTCAGATTCAACATCTCTATCTTGATACTCAAACATTCTCCCATGGTCACAGCTTAACACTCAAGTTCTGGATCTCTTCTGTCATCCCTTCCCTGGTCCCTCCTCTCTCTGACTTATCCTGACCCCTTGAGCCTTCTCCTCACCTTGATCAGCCTGGCTGATACCATCTACACACCCTGGCCCTTTCTCTAGGGGAGGGTTAGTCAGCTGCACAACAAATTCTCAAATCATAAACTAATTTTTTCCCTGCCACCCAGCTGAAGTTAAAACTGCAACAAGTACTTGTGTGCTCAGAGAATATCAATATCAGCCCATTTTAGCACTAGTCCAAGGAAAGTAAGCACAGAGAAGGAAGCAAGAGGTTATGTTTGTGTCTATAGCTTCCTGCAATATGTCTTCTTTGATGCTTTCTGAAGAAACATAGAAGCATTTTCTCTGCTTTATCTTTTCTGGGTTACCCATAATGCCACTCTATCCCCTAAGGGTAATAACCTTAAGTATAATTTCCTAAAATGTAACTGGTAGACATTCCTCTACCCCCATACCCCTTAGCACCTACTAATACTCCATAGAACTAGCATTCTGTAGAACACAATTAAGAAAAAACTGAGCTAACCCCAGCCATCTTTTTCAGAGATTCTGGATTCTAATTAAGGTTTAGATATTCTTCCAAACAAATCAAGGCAGCACTGTGGGTATACTGCCAAATGTAGATGAACCAACCAGTTATTGATGTCAAGTTCAGTTAAAATTCTCTTCAGGTCGTTATGATTGAACTTATCTTTTACATGGTTGCCTGAGCAGTCTTTCTAAAATGCCAACTGGAGCTTCACCATTTGCCTAGCCAATAAAATCTAAATTGTAGAAAACAGAGTTCATTGCCTATCATGAGTGAATCCTACCTGCTCTTCCAGCCTCATCTTCTCTGGACTCCTAAGGCCACCTCAGACTCTATCCACGCTACCTTTTTTCAGCTACTGATTACTCCACATTTTTCTTTGTCTCCAGGACTCTGCAAATGTCGTCTCCTCTACCTCGGACTTCCTCTTGCACTGGTAGTATGCTCCCACTCATCCTCCAAGTCTTAGCTCAAATACCCCTCCACGAAAGGCCTTCCTTTCCTCCATACACAGAATTAAGAGCTTTCTCTCACCTCGTGTTAAAATTTGTTTACATTTGCATCTACTCATCACTCATTAATTGTGTCCTGTATAGTTTTCCCACTTGTTGGTGAGCCTTCTGAGGACAAATACTCTGTTTTATTAATATTTTTTGCTCCAATATCTAGCACATAGACAGAACTTAATACATATTTGCTGAAAGAACGGGTGATTAGACGAATGAACAATAAAAGTAGAGGGTGCTACTGCTTGGTTACAGATGTGTAGCTGGTATTCAATAATCCTGGAATGGAGAAAAATAGGCTTCAGTTTTCTTGGTCACCAGTTGATATTTCTTACCTACAAGAAAAAACATTGAACAAATAAAAAGTATTGCCGAATGATATGATTTTAAAGACATAAGTGAAACTATTCATAGAAAGATATTAGGGAGGCACCTAGTGTCTCCTCATGAAGGAATCTGTTTTTCCTCTATTTACCATCTTCTCTAGCACCCATTGTTTCTCCCTATTTGACTTCTTCCTATGTTTTTAAGCATGTCCAAACATTCCCTGTTAAACAAGAAGAGCAAACAAACAATCTTCAATCATCCTTGATATACTATGGCTATGGTCTGTAATGGAATCACAGCTCTATCAAGGTCATGATATGCACATAGTGTATTTTGATTGCCTTGAAGTATTTGACAGTGTATTTCATGAAATTCTGGCAGATAGAGTGGAAAAGGAAGATTAGGAATTATGTGACAGTTGGCCGGGCATGGTGGCTCATGCCTGTAATCTCAGCAATTTGGGAGGCCAAGGCAGGCTATCACTTGAGATCAGGCGTTCAAGACTAGCCTGGCCAACGTGGTGAAACCCCACCTCTACTAAAAATACAAAAATTAGCCAGGCATGGTGGTGCATGCCAGTAATCCCAGCTACTCAGGAGGCTAAGATAGGAAAATCTATTAAACCTGGAAGGCAGAGGTTGCAGTGAGCTGAGATCACGCCACTGCACTCCAGCCTCAGTGACAGAGCAAGACTTTGTCTCAAAGAAAAAAAAAAGAATGATGTGACAGTCATGCTCAAAAGGCATGGGTCATGGTCACAGTTAATCTGGAGGCAGGTCTTGGTGACAAGCCAAGCAGTTCTCTTCTGTAGCCTTATCTTCCTGTGAGCTTCCTCTCTGCATTCTGTTCTAGCTATGCTGGCCTCTTTTCAGCTTCTGGTACTTGCTGGGCTCCCTTATGTACCAGGTTTTTTTTTGCAGAAGGCCATTTCCTCTACTTGGAAATTCCTTCACTTCAGTCCCATCCTTAACTAGCTGACTGTGTTCATTTCTCATCTCACACATCACTTTCTCCTCCTCGATAAGGTCAGAGCCCCTTATCGTGGTGCTCAGGACCCTATGTGATTCTTTTGGCTACAACTTCACTTATTTGTGGGTTACTTTCCTCTTTCACTAGATTATAATTCCCATGCCTGATTTATCTCTCTAGTGTATTCCCAGCGCCTATGCAGCCCTTGACTTGGATGACCAAGTGAATGAGTAATAAATATGAAGTCCAAGTTAAGCAAATACAAAGCCTGGAAGTGTGTGGGAGGCTGCCTGGGGTCCAAAGCTGACAGGAGCAAGCAAACAAGGTAAGGAAGTTCATGTTCAGGCAAAATGAGTTTGCAGTGACTTCCTTGGACCAAAGTCACATGGAATAGTACTTCATTTAGAAGCCCCAGGTTGGCCCAATTCTTCTTAAACTCACAATTATCTGATAGTTGAGAGGACTGATCAATATGTTGGAATACTGGATCTAAGGTTCAGAAAGAATACAACATCAGTGATCATTTAAGTATTGAACATCTCTTATTAGTCCCATACTCTAACCTCTAGGGGGAGCTCAAGGATCCCCCCTCCTCTCACAGGATGCCCCAAATTGAAGTGGTAGAGTTCTTGGTGGGAAGGACAGGCAAATAGACATGGAGCTGGACTGAGCAAACACTCTTTTATTCACCCCCTGTTTTCGATTTGCTTTTTTCCTTTCCTCTTTCTTCCTTGTTGAGTTTGCCATCATATAGGCAGATTCAAGTAAGGGCATAAAAGTCCTACAAAGGTGCTCTACTCTGGGTTGCCAGGGTGGGAGATGTCATAGGGATTTTGGGTTAATGCTAGAATTAAGTGTAAAGATTGAGCTTCTGCCTGGTACATTCTTTGTGCCTTTATTCCTTAAGCTGTCATCATGATGGGAGGCAAGAGGTAGAAGATACAGCTACCACATGGATGAGCCAGGCAATGTGCTAGACTCGGGAATGCCATGATGAGCTAGACATAGTTCCTGCCCACAAAGACCTTAACTCTCACCATTTAGTCAGTCAGACTTCTGTGTTTAACCTAAATAATTACTGGCAAAATGCAAGATAGAAGAGTCCTGGTTAAATAATACAGTAGTAAAAAATAAACACAATGCAACAAAACAAAAAACCAAGGGGCTATAATTTACCATAAACTCAAAATGAAAACGTAGTGTGATGTGGCCACTGAAAACGTTTGTGTAATTTTAGGCTCCATTAATAGAAATATACTATGTGGATCAAAGGAGTTAATAGTCCCATTGTAATTAGTGTTTGGTCAGTCCACATCTAGAGTATTGCGTTTCCTTCTGGACACCACATTTTAAGAGGAACATGGAAAAATTAAAGTGTGTCCAGAGAAGGCTGGCCATGATGGGAAGGGGCCTGGAAACTCCGTCATCCAGGGATAATCGAAGGACTCGGGAATGCTTAGCCTGGGAAATAAAAGACTTAGGTGGGGACATAATAGCTATTTTCAAAGATTTGTCACATAGAAAAGGGCATGGGCCAACTCCATGTATTGTTCCAGAAACAGCACTTTGCGTGAAAGGTGGAAATGTTGAGGAAAGATGTTTAGTTCAGCATGAGGAAAAACTCACTGTAGCATCCAGGCTGTCCAACAGTGAGCCAGATGATCTCTTCTCTTAGCACTTTGCTTTCTGGTCTCCTTTTCTACCTCTCCTTCTCAGGGTTGGAACTGATGATGCATAGGTTACCTTTTCTTTCTCTAGTCCTTCTTGGTTTCCCTAATGGAATGAAGCCATAGAGTTCATTCCTGTGTGAGAGAAAGGTAACGTCAACTAACAATATTCTGGGCACTTTACAGAGATGATATTAAACCCTGAGGCAAAGGATCATCTCCATTTCACAGATAAAGAAGCACAGCTTAGGTAACTTGCTCTGGGTCACATAGTTATTAAGCAAGGGAGCTAGGATTTGAACTGAGGAATTCTGCTCTTGTACCTTATTCTCCTAACCTCTCTGCCATACTTGCCTCTCCCTCACTAAACATAAATTCATAAAAATCCAAAAAACAACAAACAGGTGAATTTGTAGTTTGGGCCAATATGGGCTAATGGAGTAGATGGAGCAGGATTTTTTATTTTTATTTTTTTTTACCCCCAGCCAATAATGGGCAGATATAAACACATAGCTTGTGTGGGTGTGTTGAGGGCAGTAGTGCTCACTGTGTTCTCCTCAGCCTGCCACTATTTGCCACCTGAACTCTGCAGTGTCTTTGTTAAAAGAAAATAGCACTGAGATTTACCTCATGCTCCAGATGGTCTGTATATGTCAATGGGTTGAGCCTGTCTTCCTCACCTTCTTTTTCTGACACTCTCCCCTCATTCCACTGGAATCTGGATATTCCATTTTAATTGTGTTTTTATTGCTTTACATAAGATAAAGCTTTTATAATGAAGAAAAATATTGAAAAGCCTCTTCCTCTTAAAAGCCTCTGTGACTCACCAAATACACACAAACCACAGCTGAATAAAGCCATGATTAAAGTCTATGTAGAATAAATCTCTCAATGAATAGAGTTTTGCTTTTTGTTACCACGAGTCATCCAAGCCCCTTGATGTATGTTGGGCCCTCTTGCTCATAGACCTCAGTCCTATCATCACTTTCCCCAGCCATGAATCTTATCCTGTGTGATTGCTCAATGGGAAGAAGTCTTGTCTGACAGGAGGCTGAGGGAAGGCTTCCTGGAACATGTGTAGAAAAATCAGGAAAATGACCCAAGTGAAAGGTAAGCACAGAAGAAGAAAATCAGCAGCAAACTGATAGCTTTCCCAGCTGGAATCCCTGCCTGCGCTGAATCCAGAGGCTGCTGGAAAAACTGAGCAAGAGTGATTTAGGGGGAGTTTTGCCCAGATTTTGGTCTTCTGGCTCTTGCTCTGTGTAGAATCATGTTGTAAAATAAAAGTAAAAAAAAAAAAAAAAAGCAAAAAAACAAAAAACGAAAACTTCAAACAGTCTCTGAAACAACATATTTTCCAGAGATAAATTTATATTTACCACCAGAGGCTGCATATCTGTGGCACGAGATACCTAAATGTAAACCAAAGAACTTCACTGGGTGATCTGAATATGTGATTTCTTGTATACACAGGCAACATTTACTTTGATTTTATTGCTTAGAGCAACTATTAATTAAGAGAACTTGCTGGCCATCTGTTCTGATAAACTTCTGGTGGTTTGAATTCTTTGCAATATTTTTTCTAGCTAAACTTCTCTTATGACAATCATAAGCCTCATTTTTATTGTGTTCATGATCTTTTGCCCAAAATAGTGATATTTTTATTTAATGGATAAAAGAGAGATTGTGATTACAGCAACAACTGTTATGGGCTGAGAAAGGAGCCAACTTAAGAAAGAAGGAATATAACTGGTTGTTATTTTTAAAGGACATTCTTCAAATATGACAAACTGTAAATAAACTGTATATTGCCCTTTGAGGGTAAGAGCCTGAGGTGGAAACTCCACACATGGCCATCAGGAGGCCTGGTTTGGGGTTTTCAAATGCTTCAAATGACTCCTGACATGGTTTGACTACAGAATTCATCTACTTAAAGATGAAGGAAGACAAACTCTGAAACTGATGGGAGCTACTTGTTTTACACATTGAACTGTGACATTTTTCATTTTTACAACCATTGCTGATGTAAGTGTTATGTAAACTGTCCTGGGTGCAGTAAAAACAGCCCCTCTGGGAAGCCTTAGGACAGTCCCAGATGTCTGACACCGAGGAGGAAGACTCTATCTTTTGCTATCAAGAAGAAGAAGAAACTGAGGATAAGAGAAGAGAGGATGCTTGCTCAGATTTATTTCAAGAAGGAAAAACTCTGCCTCAGGTCTCCATTGCGGTGCTTTGCTTGCCACCAAGTCTTTTTTCTACGAATGGGACCAAGGCTGGTGCTGTGTGGCAGGTGCCTTGCTCTTTCTGCCTCTCTGTCAAATATACCTTCAAGGCCTGACACACACCCTCTCCTTCCTACCCGTGTCTCCGCCTCCAGCTTCCTTTTGGGATAGGTTCCTACCTTCTTAGGACTTGGTTGTCATCCACACCACGTTTTCCCCAGTATGATGTTAGTCAGGTGGGCCTCTTTCTGACTTCTCCTTACCAAAGGCAGAGGTTGGATTCCCATTGGTGGAGCTCAAGCCAGGACTGCTCTGTCTAAGGCCAGTTGGCCTGAGAACCAAAGAAATGAGCCTTGTCAGAGTTCCTAAGCAAGAACAGGTCGAGACCACTGGGGAGCCATGTGTGGTGTAGGACCTCGCTGTTCAAAGTGTGGTCCCCAGAGCAGCGCTGTGTATGTCACCTGGGGGTTTGTTAGACATGCAGGATCTTAGTCCCCCATCCATCACCTACTGAATCAGACCTGATTCACGTGAACCTGAAAGTTTGAGAAACACTTCCATAGAGAACTCAAGGCAGGATTAGGGTTAGGGGTGCACAGCCAGCTGAGAGTTTGGAACTCAGTAGGTTTGAGACAGGAGTGGGAGCAAGTCATCAATAAGTAGGTGGAGGCCAAGGTATGTGTGGGGGTGGGCCGGGTGATTGCTGCCTACATCAGAGGGAGTTGGGGGCTACCTGTATGTGCTGTGGATATGTGGTCTCTGGGTATATCCAGACTGAAAGTTGAAAGTAACACCCAATCCTCTATTCAATCTCCAACTGTGATGTAAGGGCCCGGAGGACAGGGGCCCCATCTTACTCCTCTGTCTACTCTGGGCTTAGCATGGCACCTTGCACATCACAGATGTGCAGTCAGTGTCTACCAAACTGAATAAGGTCCCTTTGGCCTTACCTGTCCATCACACAGCTTGGGGTGATTATAGTGGAGTCACCATTGATTCTATACTTCCTGCCGAGTCTCCTGGTGACATAATGACATTTTGATATTTTCTTCAGGAAAAAAGCACACTGCTGGATTACATAGGGTCCAGCATCACAACCCTTGAGAGTCCAAGCAATACTCTAAAAGACCCAGGCCTCTGCCTCAGTGACAACTCATCAACGTGCCATTTCTGCAAAAAGGAAAATGGACCTGCTGTTTCTTGCTGTTATTTTCTGAAAAGTCAGTGCCCAGATGCCAAGCCTAGAACCTTGCTGTGCACTCAGGAAACCATTATTGCCAGCCTCTACAGACCCTCAGGAATGAGCTCTGCTTGCAACAGCCTTCTCCTGGCAAGAGTTAATACTAAGGTGCAGCTGAAGGAATGTGAAGACTGGAAAGCCAGCTTGGGGGATTGCTATTGCAATCAGAAGACAGCCCAAGTCAGAGTTCCAAAGCCCTTTGAAGGTATGCCAGCTAAGACACATGTTTCCAATTATCATATGCAATCTCGAGACAGTGTGCAAGTTGCACTTTCATTATGTCAAAGTGAAAGGAACGGTGGGGGTGAGATAAAGGGGGAGAGGCTGCTAAGCTGGAGACTGCACTTAGCTGTGGCACCAAACGTTAGCCAAGGCGCCTGGCTGGCCTCTCCAACCCAAGTCTCCCCCTGGAGCCAGGGGTGCACGGTACCTACTCTGAGAGCCTTTTTTTTCTTCTTGCTTTGGGGATCGAGGAAACCCAACTGAGACGGCTGGAGGAGGCCCCATCTTCAGGAAGATATTTGACCAGCTCTTTGGTGTTTGGTCTTAACAGAGACAAGATTTTGTGAAAACCATATGGGGACTTTAACTGCGTTTTCCTACAGGATGTCACAGGATTATTCTCTGAATTTTTCTAAGGTCTGGAATTGCAGGAGAAGCTAACTCCTCTGCCAGTTGTAGCTCAGAACGAAGTGAAAGAATAGACAGAGACTCTCACTTCTATTAGCGATCTCTCTCCCATTGAGGCTGGGCAGCCTCTTGGTTGGATTTTACCCTGTTCTTAATTCTGGAGTAAGTCTCAGCATAGGACAATAATTTCACTCAACTTATTTTCCATGTGCAGTTTGAAGTTGTTTCCTCCAGGAAGTCTTTCCTGGCTTACTCTTTCCATTGGGCTACTTCTTATTACAGTAGTCATCATTTAGAATGCTTATTGGATGGATTTGTATGTTACACTGTGTTTTTAAGTCAGTGTGTGGGTGCATGTGAGTGTAGAACGAGCACTTCCTGGCTGCTTCTCAGCTTCCAGGGATTATACACACATATGCATACACACTATCCTTGTGTGTGTACGTTTGTATATTGTGTCTATATTTGTGCATATATGTGTATATAGCTGTGTGTACTGTGTATTTACATATGTTTCAATATACAGTGATTTATGTACCAAACATTGAATCAAATGCCTTACAATACAATGAAGTAGGTTCTCTTATTATCACCTACATTTTACATATAAGGAAACTGCAGTGCAGAGAGAGAAGTAATTTGTCCAGTGTCACTCAGCCAAGCCATGGGTGAGGCCAAGCTTTATCCCTGATGGTCTGATCTTGCTCTTGACACCAGCCTCTGAAAACTACCCAGATGCCTCACATGCCTCAGGGAGGACCCTGTTTTCAACTGAGACCATTAACGCATGTATGGCTGACACAAGGTAGGTGCAGGGGATAGGAGGAGACAGGGTGGGGATGCTGGGGATAGAGAAAAAGATGGAAACTAAGTTCTGTCTTCCTTTCCTTAAGACATTGATTGCCTGCCACATGCAAGAGTGGGTCCAGGTGCTGAAGAAACACAGATGTGCTGCATCCTTGACTTTAAGGAGCAGCCCTGGGTTGGAGGGATTCTCTGCAGGCTGCTGTGGTAGAGGGAAGATTTGCACAACTTACTCTTGGCCCTGGGCCCCCTGAGCCATCTTCACACACCCAGGTGAACTTTGGGAAGGTCAGAGCTTTTCAGTTGCAAACCCAAGTGAATTAGAGCAAAACAGATCCCACGTGCTTGACACGTGGAAACTTTCAAAGCCAATGGTTTATAAACTTGCCAAGGGCTGGGGGAGTAAACACATCCCAGAGAACAGTGGAGCACTTCTCTGGCATTGATACACATAAGCAGAAAGCACAGCCTTCCCCGCCGCTTGCCTTAAGATAGTCTTCAGTCTTAGAACCCAGAGGCTTGCTCAGAGCTAATCCACATAAAGTGCTTAGTGTGGTGCCTGGCACATACCAAGCTCCTAATAAATGCTAAGGTCACTATTAGCATTGCTTGTCACAGAATAAACCTAGGATACATCTATAAAACTGTCCATAAGCTTCCTTGCCTTGTGGAAAGTTGTTCCACTCTATTCTAACATGCTTTTAGGGGTTCTCAGCTAATCTACTTTTCAAAACGAAAATTTATTATACACTTCGTAAGTGTTAGCTAGTTTTGTATATTTATATATATTATTTCATTAAATTATCTCTCAGCCCTCTGAGAAAAGCACTATTATCATCCATATTTCACAGGTGAAGAAATCATCAGAGTTTCCATATGTCAATTGTCAGAGATGTTAAGCAACTTGCTTAAGGTTACACAGCCTTAGCAGAAATACTTGTTTGAATCCAAAGCCTACCACTATGCTGGGATCACTAGAATCCAGGTGGCCTACCTGAACTCGGATTCAGGCATCTGAAGCTGAATAGCTGCTGTTCTTGCTTTTACCCTCCTGGTAAAAGCAGGCTAT
Organism: Theropithecus gelada; assembly: GCF_003255815.1. Lineage (NCBI taxonomy): Eukaryota > Metazoa > Chordata > Mammalia > Primates > Cercopithecidae > Theropithecus > Theropithecus gelada. Next base: position 7,499,400 of record NC_037668.1, read on the forward strand.
GCCTTATCTATCTATCTATCTATCTATCTATCTATCTATCTATCTATCTATCTATCTATCTATAATGGCCTGGCTATGCCACATCTATATTCCATGATGTCCACTGACCAGAGGGTTTCCCTTCTCCAGTCCATACATGTGCCAATAAACAAATTATTCAGTGAGCACCAACATGGCTGCTTCTCTCCTATAATCAACACAGGAATTGTTAAGTTTGGAATAAATTACTTTGCCTAACACTTGTATAGGACTTGACTGTTTGCTTTCAAATACTTGGTTTTGCTTCTTGCTCACAACTCTGGGATATAGGAATGATTATTTTCATTTCACAGCTGCAAGAACTGAGCTCAAAGAGGAACTGTTGCTTGCCAAAGTTTCACAGATAGAAATGGGGGAGCTGGGGCCAGAACCCAGCTCTGCTGACACCAAGCCCAGAGTTTGTACCATGACACTGGCCTGCTCCCTCGGCACTGGGTTTGGCTGGTGACCTCGACTCTGAGCACCCGTTGCCTCCCACTATTCCGTTCAGGCCTGTGCAAGAAAGACTCCCAGGCCCCTGGGTTCTCCATAGCCCACACTTCCACTCGGTTCCGCTTCGCTTGCCCAGCTGTCACTCCTCCAAGGAGCAGACACGAGACCCGGGTGCCCTTTTGTCCTCTACTCTAGCTCTGGGCGGATCCTCCTCCCATGATGTGGATGATGCTGAGGAGAAAGTGGTAAGGCTTTTAGGAGGAACACTGCTGTTTCACGGAAATGAAAATAGCTGCTGTGTTGTTGCTGAAACTCTGTCCCCATGGTGGGCTTTCTATTAGCAGGGAAGGGGGTCAGGCTGGGGAGGCTGGCGCTCTGGTTGGGGGAGGGCGTCAGAGGGACAACTGAGTGTACCCCAGAGCCAGGCACCCCGCGGTCTCCCAGGCCGGGGCTTGAGCCTTGCTAGCAGGGCGGACAGCCAGGGCGGGTGCTAGTTTTCTTGCGCATGGTGGAGGATGCCTTCCACCAAAGGAAGCTGCCGAGGGGAGACGGATCTGCTCTCACCTTTTGGGCTTTTGGGGAACCCAGGCAGAAAAATCTCAGTGAGGCACGGGAAGGAAACTTTTGCAAAATGTGCCGCTGCCGCTCCTCAGCAGAGGATAGTGGGCGGTTTGAAGCTGTTTTCTCCAAGTGTTCAAGTGGCTGGGGCCCTGGCGACCCGGGTCAGCCTCTCTGGGACAGCCCGGGTGGGTCTGAAAGCCAGAGCTCCCCCGCGTGTGGGAGCAGAGCCCAAGCTGCGGAAACCACCGGGCGCTGGGTTGTTTTTGGAAGGCTCCGACACTGATCAGCCAAACTGATATCCCTTATATTGTGTGAAAACATTGGCTCCCAGGCTGGGACTCCAGCGTTTCCGCCTAGAGCAGATTTTGCCTTTGGGTAGGTGGTGGTGTTCCTGGGGTGAAGGGCCCTCCTCTTACCGGACACCCAGGAGAGCAACCTACATGAAAGTGAGGGCCTCAGCCTCCGGGCTCCCTCAGAGGGTCCTCCCTCTTGGCGGCCCAGGGGAGCCAAAGACATTTTTTAGATGTCCCAATGTCTTACAGTGCAGCGGGCAGCACTCCAGGACCCTCTTTGTTGGTGTAGCTGCTCACAAGCCCACCTTCCTGATGGGGAGCTTCCTGAAGGCCTCCCTCTCCACTCCTCTCTCCCCACATCCCAGGTCCAAAGTCCAGTTCTAAGACAAAGAAAGGCACCCAGAAATTGTTTATAGGGGCACCTAGGATAGGTGAGGTCACTGGCATTGGACCCCAGTAAAAAGTCACAGACATAGATCACTGGGAGGGCTCCCTCCCGAGCCCTGTATCTCACCGAGAATCTCAGCACAGAATGTTCTAGCTGGTGTTTCTTGAACATAAATCTTTATTCCAACTGCAATAGCTTTGACAGAAAAAAGCAGGGCACATTTCATCATGCTTCGACCCTAATCAAATGGTTCTCATGCCAAAGCTCCCTACAGTTCTAATTTGCCCTATTTGGATGGGGTTGGGGGTGGGGCAGGACAGCGAGAGTTACAGAGGGAATGAATAAGACCATTTGCTCTTTTCTCGGATGGACAATTTGGGCCTGTTCTCTTGAAAACCAGTGTAGGCATTTCATCCTCGGAGGGAGACAGGACGGCTAGGAGGGGAAAATGTCTGTCTTACTACAACTGCTCTGTCTGGGGCAAAATTGTGGCTTCAGGGAAAATACAAAATGAAAGTTGCAGGGGAAGGGGGTTGTGTGAGGCTAAGTGGAGCGAACCCTGGAGTCCCTCTGTGACCTTCACTCCTGTCTAAGATGCTCTGGATGGAATCAGTGTTGATGAACACATTCACAAAGCCCCACGAGAACCACCCAGGTTGCTAACTTTCCTGGAGGCTGGAGAGTGCTGGTAAAGATGAGAGATCACACCTTCCTCCTCCTGCTGCTCTGTCCTCCCCTCCCCTTCCTCACACCCCTCTCTGGCCTTCTCTTTGTCCTGCTTGTTTCATTTCCCCTGTTGGGGAGAAGCAGAAAGCCGTTGTTCCCTGCCGGCCCACCTGTCCTCCACATCTCCTGGTTTATTTGGTTCTCACTCCATTTACTTAGTCTTTCTGCCCCACCCACTTCTCTGCAGGTCTCACAGCCCCAGTCACCTTTGGTCACTTATGGAAATCATCCAATTAAGAATAAAAAAGTTTTCAGAAGTTCTTTCCCATCTCTGGCTTCCTTGGCTGTGGGCCAATGTTGGGGCCCCTGGAAGTTGCTACTGTGGCTGTTAGTAGGTTGTAAGAGTGTCAGAGGCACTAATGTTTTCTTGGGGTAATGAAGTCTTTCTGCAGGAGGCTGCTGAGGGATAAACCGAGGAGTGGCCATGAGTACTAAGGCCAGCTGAACATGAAACCAGATCTACTTTGACAGGCCTCACGAGATTACTCTGTTACAACTCTTCCAGACGGCACATCTTCCCCTACAAATGAGCAGCGCACAGATCTTTGGTGCAAGCCTCGTCCTATCTATCAAGTGCCCCCAGAACTGAGACTGTGCCTCTGAGGCCAGGGCAGCCCCGTGCCCAGTGGTGATCTGCCTCCTGATGAGGCTCCACTAACTTCCCCAAGGGAGGAGACCAGAGCCCATGCTTCCAGGCGGTGGGCAGGTAATCCAATGATTAGGTAGCTTTGGCTCTGGAATGTAGAACAAAATTGCAATCCAGCAGGCTTCCTTTGCTAATCATGCCTGACTTATTCTAATATCTGAAACCAGTTAGCCTTTCCTGAAGTTGCAGCACTGGCTAGGGGTGGGGTAAGGGTTACAGGTGGGCCTTAGAAGGAGCCAGGGAGTACTTTGGACAATTCGGACAATTCCCCCTGCATCTTCCTGAGACTTGCAGATGATTTTACTGAGAAAAATAACCAGTGTCAGCACACAGGATGCTTCCAAAAATTTAATAAATAATGATTCTTTAAAACTGTATAAACTATAAATTACCATGCAGTCCTTATAATTTAAAATAATTTACAGGTTGAGGTAGGGAGGGGCCCAGGAGAGTGTGGAAGGGGCAGGGGAGGGAGTGTGTCGGCAGGTCAGGCTCTTCTCACAGCCTTCCTGCTGAGCACACACACACAGGCCGTGTCGATCCGGATAAATCGCCAGGCAGCCTGCTTGCCATCCATGGTCAGCGCCTTGACAAAGGTGTGAGTCGTGGTACAATATGAGTTCCAATGCTTTGAGTCAATGCCCCGGCACCCGCTGTCAACGGGATTTGGGTCCCGGCACTTGGTCTCAAAAAAGTACTGTTTGAATACACTGTTGTTAATGTTCACCTCTCCCAACACCATCACCTCCTTGCCCTTGATGTCTGTGGCGGTGGTCTTATCCCCAACCCACACGCTGACACTGTCACACACCGAGAACTCGCCCCTGTGGAAGATGGGGTGGGACGATGACCGCTTGCTCCTGTGAGTCCTGTTGAAGGGGGCAGCACCACCGACCTCAAAGTCCAGATCCTGAGTGTCTGCAGCTTCAGGTGGGGGCTGAGTGCTAAACAGCACACGGGGTGAACGGAGTCGCCGCTTTTTAAACAGCCTGGGGTCCACAGTAATGTTGCGGGTCTGCCCTGCCACTCGTGCAGCTATCGCCACTGCCGGGGCGCTGCGGACTCTGCGAAGGGCCGTGTCAAGGGAATGCTGAAGTTTAGTCCAGTGGGCTTGGGGGATGGTGTGTCCTGCAGGGACATTGCTCTCTGAGTGTGGTTCTGCCTGTATGCCGATCAGAAAAGCTGTGATCAGAGTGTAGAACAACATGGACATTACGCTATGCACCTGGAATGAAAAAGAAATGAGGGTGACTCCATGGAGTACTAAATGCAGTCAAAAGGCAGTTTCTGGGTCCCTCGGAGTTGACCTCCCACGGGGATCACAAAGAGATTTCATTCAAACTGGGGCATTTCTGAGAGGGAAAGGGTGTGCTAGCAATGGTTACACCGGGACAACAGGCATAAGCCGGGCTGACTCAGGCAGTATGGATGTGTGGTCTCCCCATCCAGGCTTCTCCAGGAAGGGACAGAGCCCCTGGAATGTTGCCCAGTAGTTCAGTATGAGCTTGGAAATATCAAACAGAATCCTTTGAGTTCTCTGACGCTTAAGGAGGCTGAGGGAGGTGGTAAGTGTCCATGTGTGTACCAAGGAGGCCGGTGGGGAGAGTTTGACACCTCTCCCTGGCACTTGTGCCTTGATGTGATGGTGCTGTCCTGCTCAGCAGTTCTGAATCCTCTGGGAAGGCACTGGGGAGATCTGCTGGGGACATGTCTTGAAGCCTCAGCACTGGGTACCCCCTTTCAGACAGTGCACTGGGTCAGCTCTAAGATCTGGTGACTCGGAGCCCTTGTTATGAATTCACAAAGCATCATGTTTGGCAAAAACCTTGTGGCTCTGGGACCAACTTAGTCCAGGCACCTCTTCAGACACTACCCCACATATATAACTGTGGACCACATAATAGTTCCTCTTTGTGTAATGTTTTTAAAATGTTTTCACTTCTATCTTCTCATGAGTCTGTGAGTTCGATTAGGATTTATCATATTTATTTCACATATAAGGAAACTGATTCACAGAAAATGAACTAACACTAAAGCATTGAAGTCATAAATGAAAACTGAACCAGAAATAGAATCCAAAGTTGACCCCTTACTAAGCCAGTCTGTCCTTCCATCCACCCTTCCTTCTTTTCTCCCTGCCTTTCTCTTTCACTCTTAAACATGTCTTTTCTTTTTATTATTTGTTCTTATGTGACTATAGATCAAATGGTATGGATCTATCTGTCCCCAAGAGGACTCTATACTGCACTGCAGTTACCCCACAAATAATCCCCCCACTTGGTCAAGTAGTTGTAGAATTAGTTCTCCTAGAGGGCCTCTCACTGGCCTCTGTGGCTCTCCTGTGCATACTTGTAGATGTGTAGCAAACATCAGCTCCTCTGTAAAGCTTCCACAGATCTTCTTGGTTGGATTAGAAATATCTCCTGTAAGAGTGTTCTGCAAACTTCCAATTCTATCCTTTCTCCCATCTCTCCTTCCCACTCTCATGGATCATTCTACTTCCTTTCCACACAGATACCACCTAGTCCTCGAAGCCTTTTCAGACCACTCTAACCAAAAATGATATCTTTCCATTCTGCACTTCAGAATAGCATAATTGTATGTGCATATGTGTGTGTGCATGTGTGTGTGTGTGTGTGGTGTGTTCTCTTCTACTAAATCAGTGCAATGACAAGAATTCTGCATTGGGTCTGGGGGTTAGAAAACCTTGTTTGGATTCCTACTCCACTACTTGTTAGCAGAAGAAACCCATTTAATTTCCCAGAGCCTTAGTGTTCTCATTGATCGGAGGTGGGCAAGAAACACTATTTCCCAGAGTCATTGTTAGGATGAAGTAGGTTCTCACAAAATTTGTGTAAATTATGAGTTATTTCCGTCTGCTTGTGTCAAGGACTTTGTCTTTTGTGTTTTCTACTGCTGGGTTTACCTCTCTCAGACCTCCTTCAAAGCCATTTTTATTGTCTCACCGTGACTGTGAGGTACTGGAGGGTGGAGCTGTGTCTCATCCACTTGTGTATCTGGGCACTCCATCCCTTGTATTCCACAACAGTTTGTGCATAACCCTATCACCTCTCCTAGGGTTGTGGGTAATCATTGACTTGTCTGTCTCCCTGAGAGTGCTTTGGAAGCTGCACATTTTGCACTTCAATATTTCCAGGGCCAGTTGCCGTGTCTGGCATGCAGTAGGTACTCAAAAATTAAGGAGAATGAATGAAAGAATGAATGGGAGTGGCAAGAGAAGCTCACCATCTGCCTTCTTTCCATCACAGTGCGTGGTTTCTTTTGGCCTTTGTGCATATGGCTACACACTGCTTTTTTAATCTGTTTTAAGGCAACGCATTCTTCTCCTCCATACTGTGCTTTTATTCAGCTGGAAATAGACAGCTCTTTGGTGAGATACCAAGAAGGAAATCACCAAATTCTTTTCTCTTTGGTTTCTTTGAAGAATGCTTCTGTTTGCTCCAATTCTCCAGCTGACCATGCAAAGGAGGCAATGGCATATCTGGGGTTTTGACCATTACCAGATCTGTTGGCTAATGGTCTTGCAGATAAATGTCTGGACAACTCTTAGAGGACTGAATATTCAGTTGGCAGCAAATCTAAACCCTTTACTTTTGCTCCTTTTCATGTTTCATTTCTTTGTTCTTCTCAGTACATAATATCTCTTATTAGATAGATTAAAGGAGAAGAAAGAAAACTGAAATTCATCCCCTTATATCCAAATCAGTAACACTTGTTAGAATTTTGAGGGGGAAATGAAAATAACTAAATAAAAAGGTTTCGATGGACATAAGGGACATACTTCTCCCTATTCCCCATTACCCGAAGTTCCCACTTCATTCATGGTCTCCCCTTTGGTGGGCTCATCCTCTTCTAAGGAGCCCATTGAAATTTCTGTGCAATCGACTCCCATACCTGGATCTCTAATCAACTAGTCTTTTGAAGCTAGTTCTGCCTTCCAGCTTCTTGAAGGCAATTCTCCATAGATACTGGCATTGTAAATGCAAGACATCTAAAATGAAAATCTCCATACTCATAATCCTAATCAGGACCATCTTCTCCCCATCTTCCTTCTCTGCATACAACAGCAACAGACCCATTTTGGATCATTTGATTATTAGTTTCACAGCTACCATCTCTTTTGATCCTCTCTCCTCATCTCCCTAAACACGCTTCTTCACAGTTTCCTTTTTCTGTTACTGGAACCATCATTCATTCATCCATTAGCTCTATACCTCTGCTTATCCCTCTGCTTTTTCATCCCTGACCTCCATCCAGCCTTTTTGGCTTTGTTTTGGTAGCATTCTCTTGAAACTGTATTTTCCCTTCCATTCTCATCTCTGGGCCCCTAGTTCAGGTCATGGGAACAGTTTCCCACCTGACGTCCTGTACCCTCATCTCTCTTCTTCCAATGCCTTCTATCCCTGGCTGCCCCATTTAGCTTCTTAAAATCTGCTCTGATTCATATCACCCTGCTCAAAGGAACTGGTGCCAAGTCCCTTGTCTATAAGTCAGTAGGGACTGCTCTGCCTGGCAATGGGATCCTGCCTCCTTCTACTCCCCTCACATAGTTTGCATTCCGGGTGCACAAAACTCCTGGGGGCAGTTCCTGCTTGGGCTTCCCCACCACTGCCCTTTTTCAGACTCTTCCCTTCCAGGTATGCTCCCCTACCCTCCCAGGGCCTTTTCTGCTCTCCACCTCTGCTGGTGGAATCCTCCTGTTGTCCTTCAACAACTTCAATGCTGCCTCCCCTGGGGAGCTTTTTCTAATTCCAAGACAAACTACCTTCTCTATCTCTCTCTCTCTCTGTCTCTTTTTTGTTTTGTTTTGTTTTGTTTTTGAGGTGGAGTCTCACTCTGTTGCCCAGGCTGAAGTGCACTGGTTCGATCTCGGCTAGCTGCAGCCTCCGCCTCCCAGGTTCAAACAAGTCTCCTGCCTCAGCCTCCTGAGTAGCTGGGACTACAGGCACACGCCACCACACCTGGCTAATTTTTGTATTTTTTTGTAGAGGTGGGGTTTCACCATGTTGGCCAGGATGGTCTTGATCTCTGACCTCGTGATCTGCCTCCCTCGGCCTCCCAAAGGGTCGGGATTACTGGCGTGAGCCACCACACCTGGCTCCTTCTCTATCTCTTAAAGCCTTCCCTTTATATTCTCTTAGGGCAGTTGTATTCTCTTATCCTCCCTTCTAGAGGACAAACTCCCTGTAGGCAGCAAAGTGTCCTACTCATCTTTGTTGCCTCCAGGTGACCTAGAACTCCCAGGTAACTCCACCTCTAAGAACCTGTGAGTACCTAGACAAGTCTCCTGCCTCCAGTGTTCCTTAATTCTCCATCTGTGTGATGATGTTTAAGGTATCTTCCAACTAGTATATTCTTTCATTTTAGGCACTTACGAAGTTTTCTACTCTGCCTTGCATCTGCTGGTTTGACTGAACTGACTTCACAAAGTTCCTAAACTCTAACACTACCTTTCCACTCACAGTCAAGATACCAAATGGTATCACATTTAATCACAATGGAGATTTGTATCACAGGCAGATTGTTTCATTAAGACTTGAATATGTCTCAAATATATCTCTCATTTAGATTTTAGGTTTAAAGTTTTAAAAATATATATATTTAATTCACTCATGAGAGTGTGTTCCTATAAACTTTTAAGTTTTTAAACAAAAACTCTCTTTTAAAAAATGATCAGTAGATAAAAGAAAAATTGAGTGCATTCTCTATTCTAGTGATATAATGCACCGTTTAGAAAAGAACATTCTTTTTATTTTTGATGTGAACCAGAGGAGAAGTTTTATTTATTTATTTTTTTAAAACACCCTTTGAAGCCTTTCTCCTGAACAGATGACAGCCTTCTGTGTGGCTTTACTAAGCAGAACTCTGCAAGCTGAATGATCAGATGGGGAGGATGCAATTAGGGGCTCACATGAACGAACATGTTCTATTTAATGTGAGAATGCTCTTTAATTGTCTTCCTCCTACCTAGAATGGAAGATCCATGACTAAGAGTGGGGTGGCCCATCGGGATGCCTTTACAACCAGCCACTGATGGGGTGCCCCCCTGTCTTGCCCTCTTCTGAACCAGCGGTACATTCTGTGGATTTCCAGTGGTTCACACACTCCAGTAATAGGATACATTTCTTGCACTAGGTGAATGATCTTCAAAGATTCTGGCCTCACCTGAATAGGTGATGGAGCTGCTGGACAGAGCTAAGCAACTGGCCCAAATATTTGTGGTTAGGAGGGCTGACAGCACTGGGAGGCTTGGCAACCGTGCCTGGGGAGATGTGTTGTAGAAGGGAGTGAGAGAATTCCTGCCTTGGAGAGAGCCATGCCAAGAGCTGCCAGCGATTCTTGGGCTAGAGATGGTATACGTGAACCCGGGTCACTAACAGTTGGCGAGAGATGAAATTCTTGTGGCCAAGGAAATCCAGCCTCCTCCTCCTCCATCTCATTCGCCACATTCTGAGAGTGGGTCAAGGGTCGTTTCTTGTTTTACGCTTGACCTTCACTCTAAATGTTAACTGGCTGCTGTCTTCAGTTGTAAAGGCTCGAATGCTCTTGGGGGTCAGAGTGAGAGGAATTCTGTGACTTCTCATTTCCCCAGCAAGGTACTTCAGAGGTGTCCTGGGCTGGGCTGAACAGAGAGAGGCATCGACAGAGTAAAATCCAGAGCCTCCGTTAGTATCTCCCAGACAGGATTTATTGGGAGGAGGCATGGCTTGGAAGGTACATCAGAGATTCAAGTCCAGAGGCTCTCAAACTTCAGGGCATCAGAATCACCTGGAGAGTTTGTTACACTACAGACTGCTGTGCCCCATCTCCAGAACGCTCGATTCTGTAGCTCTGGTAGGAGGACACCAAGAATCTACATTTCTAATAAGTTTCCAGATGATGCTGATGCAGTTGGTCTGGGGACCACATTTTGAGAGCCACAAGTCTAGCCTAATTCTTTAACTTTGTAGAAGACGAAAATGAGCCTTGGAGAGGCTAAGTGACTTGGGCTTTTGCAGCCAGTGAGTGGCAGGGCCAGTCTGTGGACACCTGACTTGAGCTCAGCCTTGCTATCTTTTAGAGGAGAGAGGCCTGAAGCCATATGCACACTGTAACTGATAGGTGCTGGGGTGAGTTTACTCATCCCCCAACATCGAAATGAAAATTCCATTCAACAGATTATAAGTTTTACCTTCCTGATGCCACAAATGCAGATATTAGGGAATATTTAGATATTGAATTGTTTCATATCTGCTTTGTTGGATTTCTGGGCACCATATAGACTTTATCCAAAAGCTCTTAAAATGCCCATGATAGAAATATGCAACCAGAAAGCACTAGCAGGTACCGGCACCTGTGGGGTCATTGGGTTCTTGGAGGGCAGGTGTGCTGGATACATGAATGGGAACCAGATCAACTGATCTGAATTCTTAGAGACATACCTTGACATGAATGAGCTGAGATAGTAATAATTATTATTTATTGGGTATAATTTTCTAATTAACCATTACACAAACCTGGGAGGTTGGCCATATCATTCCTATTTTAACAATGAGAAGCCAGAGATGTAGTAAGATTAAGTAATTGCATCACAGGTACACGCCAAACAGAAATGGAACTCAGAGCCAGACCTCCTGTGTACAGATCTGGAACTCTTCCACACCCCTCCACTCCACTAGCCAAGGGCACAAAAAGTGGCTGTGAACCTTCCATTTCACATGCTCCCTGCTCAGTCGGACCAGAGAGTTGTGTGGAGGGTCTGATTGACACTGGCTATTCGAGGTCCTGTGTTTGGTGACTCTAGACCCTTGATGCAGCTCAGACTCCTGATATGTCCCTAGGGGCCATGGGGCCAACCTGAGGGCACAAAAGATTTCCTCTCCTGGGCTAGGCAGGCTGCATTTGCTGCATCACTAAGAGCTTCTCCAGGCCCTTGCTGCTCAGCAGTTCAATCTGACTTGCCCTCTCAGGTTCTGTCACTTGGGACCCGTGCTTCTGGCAGCTGCAGAGGCAGGACCTTGGCAAGGCCAAGGCCCCTTAGGCACTTACCTCAGTGTGGCCAGGATAGAAAGCTGCTCCCTTGGTAAAACTGTTATTGGGTCCGGACGCTGAGCTGAGCTTGGGTCCAGCATGCCATCCAGCCCCTTGGACTGCACGACCACTGACCAAAACTCTGTGGAGGGGGAGAGCTGGCATTAGACTGGTACCTCACCACATTCCCTGTGCCCTACACAGTGGGGAGGCATGTGCCAATAGGACAAATTCCATTTCCTTGAGTTCTGGGATTTTACCAGCATCAAGGCCCAGGAAGGAGCTAGAATTTGGCTACCAAAATTTACCGGGGCCTGGCCTCTCATGGTCCTGTAGTGGCACTTGCCTCTCACTTTTGCGCCATACCTTTTCGTTTCAGCCTGGACACCATCCATGGCTGATCTTGCACCTAGTGCAGGTGTTTCTAGACACATGCCAAAGTCTTGCCCCAGCAGATCCCTAATCTGGAATCAAAATGGAAATTGTTCAGTACCTGACACGTGCAGACGTAGTAGATCCAACTCTGAACCAGCCTAAAATGCATTATACAGATGCAAAATCTCTGACAATCCAGGGCAAGTTGGTGCTTTGATAAAAATGCAGATGAGTAATGGTGACGAATAAGACAGACTGACCATTTGAGAGAGAGCATGGAGCTCTCACAGAAGAAGACAGGAATCTCAGAGTACCACATGAAAAGCAGGTTTTAGAATTGGAAGCTATGGAGCTGATACAATTTTAAAAAATCAATTTTAGGCTGTAGTTTCTAGAAACAATGTAAGCTTTCTATTCTCCTCTCACCTCTATTACCTAATCTATGTAGGCACTTCATTCATTCACAATATTTTCTGGGCACCGACTATGTGCCAAGCACTGTTTTTGGTGTCAAGCAGCAGTAAATAAGACAAACAAGGCCTCTGCTCTCAGGGGGCTTACAGTCTTGTGTAAATAAGCAAGATATCTCCAGATTCGTTATATGCCATGAAGGCAATTACAGGGTCTGATGATAGAGGGAAACTGCAGGAGGTATCGAGGGGCCACTGTAGACGGGACCTTCAGCGAGGAGTCCTCTGAGGAGACGGCCTTCAAGCTGAGACCTGGAGGACGAGAAGGAATGAGGGAGAGAACATTCCAGGCAGCAGGAACAAGTGCAAAGGCCCTGAGATAGAAACAAGACAAAGGTTCTGAGCATGAAGGAATGAGACCTAGAAAACGAGCTGGAGAGCCAGAAAGAGCCAGGTCTACAGAGACACAGCACGGAGTTATGGTTTTATCCTCAGGACATTAGGAAGGGAGTGGAGGGCTTTGAACAGGAGGGTGATATTTATGGGTAAATGAATGAATGTCTATGACAGAATTTGTTGTAGGGTGGAGAAGCCCTCCCAATAAAGTTCTAGAATGACATCTTAACCTTGCTGTCCATATTCTCTTTTCAACTCCAAAAAATTCCCCTCCCTGTGGTATCTTTGTCCAGTGTGGATCCCCACCACATATCTTCATCCAACTCCGTCTCAGCTTGTGCTATGAAAGCAAATGTCAGAGAAGCCACCACGGCTCCCCAAACTCCAACCACGAAGAGGAGCTGGAGAACAGGGGAGGTAGCAAGGGCCTCTGAAGTGGTCTTCAAGCCACTAGAAATCATGAAATTAAGCCCTGGGATGTCTCCATTCTTCTTCCTTTCCCATCCTGCTCAAAATAGTCTTCTTGTCCCAGAAAGAACCAGAAAAATCTTTCAATACTCAATTGGGGTTGAAGGCTAGTGATGAAAATGCGTACTCAGACACTCTTTAAAAGGTTACATTCTGTGACGAAGAACATTTTCATGCTCTCCCAGAGTTGGACCTAGCATGGGAGAGGCAGAATGGCATGTCCCCAGGGTAAGAGGTGGACATTATCTGGTCCCATTAGTCATGGGAAGACGGTTTCATCTAGTCCATAAACCCTTCATCTGGGTGTTTGGCTAAACCTGAAAGGTTGCAGGCTGGAACCCATACACCTGCATTCTGATTCAGTTCACTCTGAGCTTTCTCCTCTATAGAAGGAGATTCAGTTCATCTCTGAGCTTTCTCCTCTATAGGATGAGAAGCTGGCACAGATGAGAGCTAAGGTCCCCTTTGGCTGTGATCATCTGAGATTCCATGACTTTGAATGTTTTCCAGGCTGCATTGCTACTAGATGCTTAAGTAGTGCTTTCTCTCACCCCAAAATTGGGATTCATTTATTTCATTGATTAAACACTTAAACTTGCAGGTCCTGTGCTGGCCACTGTGTTAGGTGTCAGGTGCTAGGGATGCAAAGAAGAATAAGACATAATACTTAACTTCCTAGAGCAAGTAATCTAGAGATAGGAAAAGGCACGCATATAAACAAACATTTAAAGTACAGTGAGGTAAGTATGATGTATATGTGACATGATATGGAAACACAGTGGAAGGAGAAATTGGTTTTATCTGGCCAGACTGGTTAGAGACATATTCATAGAGGAGATAACATCTGAGCAGGGTTCTTAAGGATGAATAAGAGCTCATTAGGGAAGAAGGGAAGGAAAGGTCCCAGAGTTCAAGAACTGGGCGGAGGTCCACCATGGCATTGCAAGAGTAGGGGAGAGGAGAGGAGTATAGAATGGGCCTTACACATCAGAAGGTGCTAAGAGACTTGCAATACCCTTCTGGGGCCTGCCTACTGAAATTCTTCCTATAGGACACAAAAAGCCTCCGCTTTTAATCAGTAGAGCAACCAGAGAAGGAATAGTGACTTTCTCTGGAAATATTCTGGATATTCTACTACAAGCTAGGATGGCCTCCAATCTGGATGACTAGAAGAAGAGGGACATTTGGTTTAAATAAAAAATTCCACAATTCCTAGGAAGATCTGCATTCTTAGGGTGTCTACTGTAAGCCAACCACAATAGATTCCCTGGCCCTGTATCTGCAATTTCTGGACCAAGTCACCTTGGTGCATGCCAGGGTCAGGGTCTCCTGCCAATCTCATCTGGATATCTGATTGCTGTATTTGAAATTGTGTCCAGCATTTCCTATGCCTTTGGCCTTGTCTTATTCTGTGTTGATATAAGCAGTTTATTACTGCAGAGAGAAATTCTCTGTCCACAATAATGAAACTCTAAAAGATTTTTGTAGATATTGTTGTCATTGTTTTTAGTCTCATGCTAATGAAGGTTGAGGCTCTAAAATTAAATCCAATTTAAATATTACAAATTTCTAATGCAAGGCATTGGGACAAACAACCCAAATGCATATCTATTTTTAAAACCCTGTCTGTTTTCATAGAGTAATCACTTAAACAGAAATCAGCTCTCACACTTTTGATAAATGCATGGAAATAAATCTCAGCTCATTTCAGGATCATATTCTGTTCCTTCTTACAGGGCACAAAGGAATCCTAATAAAGTCTGGTGTACCTCTTCTAGAGCTTGTCCTGTCCTGGGTTTTATGCTTTGAAGCAGTGGTTCTCAAAGTGTGGTTCCATAGTAGTATTGTAGTAATATCTTAGAACACGTTAGAAATGCGAATTCTTGGGTTTTACCACAAACCTACTGAATCAGAAACTCTGGGAATGAAACACAGAAATCTGTGGTTTAACCAACCCTGCAGGTGATTCTGATAGTCACATAAGTTTAAGAACCATTGCTTTAGGGCTTCCACCTTGTTCCTCCTCATGGGGTAAAGGATCCAGTGCAAAGATGAAGCACCAACCCAGAGCCAGTCCACTCTGTAGACCACCCGCTTGAATGTAACTTTCCATATAACAGTCAAAGGTATGTTGTGGGCGTCTTCCCTCTTCTGGACCATACTCCTAGGACTTATCTCAGAACCCAATGTCCACCCAACCCTGAGCCTGGTAGAGCTAGGGGAGAGAGGGCTCTTCTTAAGACCCCTGAGGTTAATTGATAATATTTTGGTCAATTTCAGTCATGAAACTTAGATTAATGGCAAACTGTCCAAAATCCAATCAATATATAGTTTAAGGAAACTGTGCCTCTGCTGATCGTTTGTCAGGGACTAATGGGCCTTAGCCGCAGCTATTGAAACCCGTTAACTCTGTCAATCTCCATCCCCTTAATCCTTCCACACTCAGATTTTGTGGGACATTCTATCTATCTCACTGGCTCCCCGTTTCTACTGTCCCTGAATCCTCTATAGCAGTGGTTCTCAACTTTGTCTGTAGTTTGGAATCTCCTGGGCAGCTTTTTGCACTCCTGCTGCCTGTGTCTCACCTTCAGAGATTCTGGTTTCATTGACCTGGAGTGCTGCCTGGGCCTCGGGAATTTGTAAAGCTCCCTAAGTGATCCCAATATAAAGCCAGGGCTGGGAACCCCTGCTGCATAGGATGAATGGGAAGTTTGGAATTGTCTTTGATAAGCTAGTAATTGTGAGACATTATCAAGAAATTAATATATCTCAGAAAACATAAAGTTCAGGTGTGGTCACATTATAAGCCACAAGAAGGTCTGAGAATATAGTTGACAAACTCTCCGGGGAATGTTGTCCCCGTCTCTCCTGCCTGACCGATGCCCAATTGTCTAGATGTAACTGACATTTGTGAATTGGAAGCTTTTTGTTTGTTTTACTCCTTTCATGCCACTTAAAATCTTCTCTGGTGATGCCTATTATTGACCATTATTAAGGCCATTACCAAGCACATCAAATCATGTCAAAATGGCCAAAGTTGATTTTTTTCCCCCAAAAGAGCTCTCAGTCAGCAAACTTCATGGTTGTATTCCATACTAGAAAAGATTTCAGATTCCTTTTCCCATTGTGGACAGACTCCAAGTAAGGACTAACAGAAAGAGGGGAGGATTAAGGGGAATAGTTACAGCCTATAGCAATCGCACCAACAATCATTCTTATACCCTCAACAACATGTCCTTCATCTAAGACATTCCTAGTGAGTATCCCTACTCACCGAGCTCTCCTGGGCAGAAACTAGGAGAAAGGGGGCTGCAGTCGCCCTGACATCTTTAATGTAGTGCAAGCTGCTCTTGGGACTAGCCATTGCTTTGGAGCACATGGGAGGAGTGGTCCCAGAGGTCTTTTTGGCCAGGTGTCCCCAAATCTTTGGTATTCAAAATTTCAGCACATGGTCCTTGGACTTAATAATAGTCCAACCCACTATTTGGTAATAGCCAAATTGATCACTGCATCAAAGATGCCAGGGCAGCTTCAGCCCCCTTGCTGCTAGTTTCCACCAAGGAGAGCTCTGTGCGTAGGGAAACTCACTAGGAATGTCTTACATTAAGGACATGTTGTTGAGGAAATAAGAATAATTGTTGATGTGACTGCTGTGATCTTCCTGGCTGTAGCCATTCCCCTCAATTCTCCCCTCCCTCTGTTAGTCCTTACCCTGCCTGAGTCTGTCCACAATGGGAAAAGGAATTTGAAATCTTTTCTAGTATGAAATATAATATGAGGTTTGCTGAGAAGGAGCTCTTTTTTGAGGGAAAAATTAACTTTGGCCATTTTAAGATGATTTGATGTGTTTTAACTATCCAGTGGTTTTGGCACATCCAATAGGAAATTAATACCAAGGACTTAGGAAGACATTAAGGTTCGGTGAAATTGCTGTTCTTTTTGATGAAAAGTTTCAATGCTGACAATTCTAAAGTGCCCTGGCACATTTTCCTGAAAGAAAAATGGTCCTATGGCTCTTTGGGAAATTTGTGGGTAAATTACAAAACCCTTTCTAGCACTTCCCCGGAGAGTGAGACAGCTGTAGGTAGGAAGAAGTTGTGGTTGGCTGACCTCAGCTTCAGAATCAAAGGGCACTTGCTATGAATGAGAGTGGCCTTCTATTGTGTGTGGCGAAACACAATCCGCATGTTTACCTGACTGGAGGAATTCATGAGCTGTATAACGTCCCACACCCCAGGGAGGTTTTCAAAGTGTGGGTAATTACAACAACATTATTGTGGTAGAAGATAAGACATCTAAACACACAGCAGCCTTCCGTTACAGAGTTGAGGGCAGAATATTTTTGCAAGAATGTATGGCTAAATAATAGTCCTTGTAGTATAGCCCATCAGCTTAGTAATACTAGTAATATATCTATAATCTATATTTGAGTGCCAAAAACAATCCAATAATTTTTCAAACTTTTCTGAGATCCTAAGAAAACATCTCCTTTGTTCCAACTGGCTAATCCTTAAACCACACACAAAAAACTTCATTTCAGTGATGCTTTTGTCCTTTCCCTGGTCCGTTGTTCCCATACTTGGGACTAATAGCAGACAGTGGTACTGGGAGCAACGACTCTCAGGTTGGTTGCAGTCAAGGTTCGCATATAATCATAACAGCACCTATGGAGTCTCCAGGCTACTGCAGACCTTGAATGACCACCTAGGACTGAACACACGAAGGAAAGCAAAACAGTGCCAGTGAATGTTAACTCAGATCCAAGCCCTTTATTCTACTTGCTTTATAGGATTAAATGTCCTCGGCTCTTCTTGAGCTAGCCTTTTCCTCTCAGTGTGTGGTATGTTTTCTAAGCAATAGGTCAAGAAATGTTACAACACAGAAGTCTATAATGCGATTCAGATGTAACTTCAGAAATTAAGACAAGGTAAAGATTCATAGCCCTGAAAAAGACCAGGAACTATACTGGCTTAACTGACACATGGGATTGCGGTGCTTTAAAAAAGGCAGGCAGTCCGTCCTTCAATTAAGGAGGGATAAGGGATGAGTCATGGCACTTGAATGTAAGGATTCAAGTAAAATGCCACCCTTACTCATTAAAGTGTCCATTAGATGAGGCCATTTCTGTTTGAGCAGCTGGACTTCAGTTTCACTGCAAAAATCGCTGCACCTCAACCAACCTGCATCCAAGAAAACATGGATCACAAGCAGTCAGCACCAAACACATCCCAAGGGAAACTGAGTCCGAGGACACATCAGATACCGTCCCACTCCACACCACTCTGGAGTGACAGCTGCCATCGTGTCTTGAGCTCCCTTGCTCTTCTGCACTGACATTTCCTGGCTTGTCTGCTGACTTCACATCCAGAAAATCTGACTCAAGGCATGAAAGAGATAACTCAGCCCAGCTTTGCCCAGGCATGCAGTACATGCAAATCCTAGGTAACCTGAGGCGAAGATAAGAGCTGGAAATGAAGAATTTACTTCCATGTGTGTGTTTGTCAGGGGGCTTTAGCTACTTCCTGTGCATGGCTTTAACTATCTTAGTCCCATATGGGCTCCTATTATACAGTAACACATATGACTTATGGGGAATGCTGGAATACCATCAGGGTGGTTACCTCTAATGAAGGGCTATTTGACAGGGATTTTTGAGCTTAGGTTAAGGAGTTTCATCTAGCTCTTTCATTATCTCGGGAGGAAAGGTCAGGAGAGGTGAAAACCTGCTGTCCTTTCTAAAGTCACTTGCTTCTCATATAATTATATTTCAGAATATTCCCAGTCTTCTAGTGCTTCTTCTTTTAAGATTTATTTGATAATGACAACATGAACAAAATAAAAACTCTGCACTGGGGAAATTTACTCCGGAGCTAACGAGAGACCCACAGAGAGCATCTGTCTCTAGAGACCCTGAACATTGTGGGTAATTAGAAGTTCCACAGATGAGAGCAGACAGTTTTCCTTCTCAATCACCACGCTTCTCAATCTTCAGCAAGAGACTTAACCTCTCTGCCCCTCAACATCTTCTCTCAAAAATCAGAACAATTATACCCTCCATATTGGGTTATTGAGAGGGTTAAATTGAATAAGCATTTAGCCCAGTGCCTGACACCTAGTTGGTGCTACATAAATATCAGCTACTCTTATTAATATCATTAAAGACATTTGGCCAGAATCAGGCAGCTAGTTAGTGGCAGATCTGGGTGCAGAAGAGAAAGTGATGCCTCCTGTTCATCCCATGCCCCCATCTGGCCCTCTCTGGCAGGAAGAAATCACCACTTTGTGTCCCAGTTGTGATTGGAATGGCTGGCCATGCACATGCTCAGTGGAACCGAGCAATTGTAGACTGCTCAGCCTGCAGCTGCCGGGCGATTATCTGCAATCATTTGCCAACAAAGATGCTGAGTAACAAACTGAAACATTTGTTTTTGAAATGATCCATTTTCTTCAGCCATGTCGCAGTCAGAGGGAGGAAGCTGCTCCAGCTATGGCTGTGTTCATCGGAGCGCTGCGATGTTTAGCTGTCACTAAAACTTGCCAGGCACTGTAAAGTTAATAGCATCTTTTCTTAAGTAATTGCTGCCTTGCAGGAAAAGTGAATCACAAGGAGAATACAACATGGAAGATATCCTCATGATCACATTTATACTTGGTTATCCAGGGATTTGGGACAAGTTTAGGCATCTGCTGGATTAACTTCTTGAGGTCTTAAGTGTATTTCTATCTGTGGGGCTGTCCCAGTGTAGGCACTTAATGAATGTTTATTGAACGGAATTGAAGACTCTTCCCACAGCTGCGCCAGTTTATTCAACCCAAGTAAATCATTATTTCATGTTATACTGGGAAATAACAAGTGGTCCCAATTCACCTTCTTGGATAACTGGGCGAGCCTCCCTTTTACTTTGGCTATTTAGTGTTTTATTTAAGAAGGAGAGTGCCACATTGGTGGCCTGACAGGTGGGCCTCAGAGGAACTAAGAATCTAAGACCCTCGTTCCACCTTCTTTATGAGCCCTAAAAGTGTACACAGGTGTTGTGCAAAACAAACACCCTCCTTACTTCCAGCTTGTTCATTTTTCTTGTCTAGAATTTCCTTGGAGAAGGCTATGCTCCAACCCAGCCGCTGGTTATGTTGTGCAATCCACTGGGATGGCAATCACCTCATTGTTTAGTTACAACCCATGAAAAGATGAAAAAAAGAAAGAAAAAAACACAGTACACATACAGAATGAGGGTGGAGACTGCATGATGATAATGAAAACCATTTGTTAGCATTTCACTTCTTTGTGAATCAGCCGAGTTTCTGGCACCAGGCCTCTGTCTGTAAAGGAAGCTGCACCTCAAAGGCCCTCCAGGGACTCTTTCTGCCTTGTCTGGTCTAGAGAGTGTCGCCTTTTGTCCCCAGGAAGGTGGGCGCTAGACTGACTGCCCCAGCTCCCTCTGCACTGCAGCCACCAGGACTGGCTCCAGCTCTCACCTTTTGTCCCAGGGCCAGGTACCTATCCTGTGTGGTTGCACACTGGTGGTTACTTTTAAGCTCTGCCTAAACCACAGTTTGGTCTCATGCGTGTGAGGATGCTTTTCCCCTTTGTCATCTCCCTGTATTGTGTCCCCTCATCTGTGTCCAGCACTTTCAGCCCTGCTTTCTTTTTGGCTATTTCAACTTTTCCTTCTTTCCACAGACCTGATTCCTCTATTCTCAAAATAAGGATTCAAACTTTGGAGGAATAAAAAGCAAAAATAAATTAAAATTTAATAAATAAAACAAAAAACCTCAACAAACAAACACCGAAAATTTCACAACCAGTAGAACACTGTGTATCTGCCTGAGCATGTATGTTTTGCCTGCATTGTCCCAAACAGAAGAATAACTTCAAAAGGCACATATGATGGTTATGGGCAGAGACCAGTACCAATGCTCTTTGTGCACCTGTATTCATTAAGTCCCAGGACCTAAGTGCTTTCCCTCTCTGCCCACTTCTGAAATCTATCACAGCATTTAGATAGGTCAAGTATAGAATTTAGATCCACAAAGCATGGCAGCATTATCTTCAACAACCACCACCACCCCTACCACCATCACTGCCTCCACTTCTTCCATTACCATCACTACTATCACCTCCTCCAACACCATCATCACCACTACTTTCTCCATCACCATCACCACTATCACCTCCTCCATCATTGTCACCACCACCATCTTCCCCAACACTTCCTCACCACCAACATCCTATCGCCACCACCAGCACTACCACTTCCAACATTTTGCCATGATTACCACCCCCACCATCAACACTGCCATTAATATTACTACCATCGTCACCATCCCCATCACCTCTAAAGGGCTGAAGAACTTTGGAGTCATGGAAGTTTGACCAGTGTTCTCCAAGACCTCCTCATAGGCCATAAGTAGAATCACCAGAGGCAGAAGATAGCTGAGCCTTGAGGTCATTTAGTCTCTTCCAGAGTAATTAAATGAATTGTGTAGGTCCATATAACCTCCAACTGACTGGTGAATAGAGTTAGATCTAGAAATCAATATTCCTGATTCTCCATAAATTTCATTATACTATTTTCTAGCACTCATTCTGGGGCTGTTTTTTCCTTTTTTTCTCCTGAGATTTTTCTTTTCTTTTGTCAGCTTTGTATTTCCAATAATGTTGGTTATAACATTTTTCAGTTTAGACCTTGATAAATCTTAGAATTATCTCAAAAGAGCAATACCTGTAATGGTCACAAGAACATTTATATATAGACATGTGCACATACACACACAAGTATTTTTTACTTCTTCGAGATGTAGTTTTGCTGTGTCACCCAGGCTGGACTGCAGTGGCATGATCTCGGTTCATTGCAACCTCCGCCTCCTGGGTTCAAGCAATTCTCCTGCCTCAGCCTCCCAAGTAGCTGGGATTACAGGAGTACACCACCACGCCTGGCTGATTTTTTCTTTTTCTTTTTTTGTATTTTTAGTGGAGATGAGGTTTCACCATGTTGACCAGGCTGGTCTCGAACTGCTAACCTCAGGTGATCTGCCCACCTCAGCCTCCCAAAGTGCTGGGGTTACAGACACGAGCCACTGCGCCTGGCCATATTTTTAAAAGCAGGTAAGGGATTATGTATCTTGGTCCTCCAAAATGAGAAAGGCTCTTCCATTTGCCTGATGCAATCTATTAAAGGTAGGTACACAATTTTTGCAGACCATGTTGAGTTTTTCCATTTCTTGACATCTGAAGACAAGTGGACTTTGTGCTTAGGCCTCTAAAAGAAGGGAACACCCTCTCTGACCTCTCCTCTCAGCCTTCGGAAGGAGACACTCCTCTGGCTAGTCCAATTCCATGACAGCAACGACTCCCACTTCTAAGAGAGGCGTTCTGGGAGTTAAAGGTCAGGCCCTGAGCATGGCTGTCTCCTGTCCCTTCCACCCCAGCAGGAGAAGTGGCAGGACAGCTGTCTGAGGAGGAGGCCTAGACAGCTTCTTTTTTCCTCAGTCACTGGTTCAGACTAAATGGGGAGCTCCTAGTGACTGCTGGGTCACTAGGGTGAGTATGTCAAAATTGTGAGTTTGAGTTTGGGTTTGTAGGAAGAAAAGGCAGGGATAGGATAGAAATCCCCAAGAGTCTTCTTTGGCCTACAGCTTAGGCTGTATTAGAAGTATTAATAAGGATAGAATGACCTATATTTTATGTGTGAAATTAAATGTAATATAATATTATGTGTTAAAATATGTTAATTACTCCATTAGCATAAACTGTGGGTTAGAAATGAATACAACTAATACCACTAAAAATCAATAACATGTATTATGTATTATGTACCAGACACTATAATAAGCATTTTATATATATTTATTTCCTTTTAAAATACTCATTAAAAATCTTTTGAGGTTAGTATTTGACAGATAAGGAAACTTCTGTCAAACTTCATTTGACAGATGAGGAAACTTCACCTCAGTAATACAGTGGGGAAGTAGAAGGTCACACTGTTGAGTGGGTGGCATGATGAACAATAGCCCAGGTCCCTTGCTCTGGTTCACTCCTTTTTAATCCTACTCTGCACTGCTCACAACACTGATCAATTCAAGGGAGCAAGAGTTCTGTCCTCTGGGTTTTGTTCTGAGTGTCGATTTCCGCTTCCATGATACGGATAATGTATAGGTGGGATTCTGTGCATCTTCTATGCTTGAATATACCTAATTGCTTTTAAAAAATTAGCACACACTTTTGAGTTTGTAAAATACCTTGGCTTCTCTACTTATCTGTCATGACATTCTCTTTGTTTATACCCTTGAGGGAGCCCATACCCCATACTCTCTCCTCACTGAAGTAATCTAACCAACAAGGAACAGATTTTGGAAGGACCCACTAATCTGATAGAAATGTAGCAATGAAAGATAGATATTTAGACATGTGAAGTTGTTCCTTACTGAGAAATTTATAGAAATAGAATGTGGCTATTCCATTTAATTTTATGTATTTTGGATAAGACTTACTCTTAATTCTGAGACTGTGAAGAAAAACTGCAGGCAAGACAGAAACTACTCACTCTGGGCTGAGGACATGATTCTCTTGGTTGGCTTTTTGGGTGTGAAGACCAAGCCAGAGGCTGATGGAGCCAAGTGGAGACTGTTAATATTTCCATTCATGGACATGCAATAGCAAACCATCTCATACATTTACAGGAAAGCATCAAATATAATATCTTTGTTGAGCTTAATCAAAACCAGAGTAAAATTCCAGTCGACAAGAATAGAAACTTACCCTAATGATTTCATTTTTAGTCCAAAACATACAGTGTTTTCTCTGCTTGGTCTGTTTGTCACTTTCTAAAACAAGAAATTACCAAGCAAAGACTTTGGTTTGAGGGACGAGTGGAAAGCAATAAACATTGAGCAGAAATGCAAAGAGATCGAATGTCAAGAGTCCTTGGTGGATGAACATTCAGAAGTGGATTCAATTTGTGAATTGTTGACTTTATTTCCCAGAATTCATGTGAGTTGCTCAATCAGGATTCAATTGTCCAGGCTTCATGCTCTCAGCAGTGAGTGCTTCATATACCAGAAGTAAATCACAAGGCAAAAAAAGAGGAGGTTGAGTTACCATCAGCAGTATGTTGTTTGTTTGTTTGTTTTAGGCAAGACATTTGCTTTCATTGTTAGCAGGTGAAATGGCCTTTTTCTAGAATAATAAAAATCTCGCACTACAAAAAACATAACCAGAAGAGAAAGAACCATCTTCTGATTTGCCACAGTGAGTTCAGTCGATAGCTTAATATTAGGAATTACGTTGCTATGTATACAGCAAATTGGTGGTTTTCATTACAAGCACTGGGTGAAACTCTGGAAGTTGCTCTAGCCCACCAGCCCATTGCCTCTAGAAACTCTCTTTAAAAGAGATAAAGCCACCATCTTCTTTTAGCTTCTCAAGAATAGTGAGTATGATGGTGCAAATTAGAGGAAGGCTCTTCATCAGTGAACAATGGCTGTCACCTACAGGGTAACAGTGACATTTTGGCAGGCACATCAGAAGAGCACAACATGGCCATTAATTATGCAGTTTGGTCCTGTCACCACTGGGCACTATGGGATATCTGACAACGTTGGTACTGATGATTGGTGGCCCTGGCCCTGGTGCTGGATCTGCTGATTCCAGTTAGGAGCCATCCTGGGGCTAAGCTCAGGTCAGGGACAGAGGGAGAAATGGCTGTCTCATTTCCCATCATCCTGGAGCTTGTTGAATGTGGTGGCATGAATGGATGAATCCTGAACAGATGGAATGAGATCACCCCAACACCTATAGGCACTGGAACAAACTAAGTGAGCTGGGATTTGTCTTACCCTTAGGAAACCTGATGTTATTGTAGAGGAAAACTGAAATAGTAGAAAGAGAACATTGGCACTATAGTGGGACGCAATTGAGAGAGGAGGGGAGTAAGAGAATGAGAGCAAAGAGTAAATGAGAAGAAGGGGAAGCAGGAAAGTAACAGAGGGGAGTGGAGAAAGCAAAGGAGGGTGTGGAGGGAGATCCAAAGGGCAAAGGAGCAATGCCAGCAAGAGAGAGAGAAGCTGAGAGAAAGATCAGAGAGACAGAGACTGAGGAAAGACTTTGAAGATAATCTCAACCTCAGCTCTGGTGAGGAGGAAGAAATCACTGCACAAATCACAAGCAGACTTACAGTACTCAGCTTGTGCTGGTGAGATGTGATTCCTGAATTTCCCTAGAGAAAAAGTCCAAGGAATAGGTAATCATAGCCATTTTATAATAAGCAACAACTCTACCGAAAGAACCCAAATTTCATTGAACCGGCTTCTGGTAATCTTACAAGATTATGCATGATGATGTTTCAGTTTAGAGTCTATTAGAATATGATTTCTGCTGGAAAAATTTCAAATATAAGCCCAAACCCAATGATAACATTGCCTTGGCAGAATGAAACAGTGATTTCATCTCATAGGTTAGGATAAGGCCATATCCAAGGGCTCACAGCATCTTCAACACAAAAGTCCTTCATTGCAGGGCCACTGGGCTGGGCGTGCCAGACTGTCTCTTAAAATAAATGAGATTATATGACCTCACCATTATCGGATTCAGAGAAAATGCCTTGGAAAAGAAACTGTGAGTAGAAAGGACACAAGGACAACATCAAGGGAATTGGGGTTTCCCACTGATGCTTGGATCCAGCTGGAGTTAGTTACAGTATAAACTTTGTTTAATCACATCCTCTGTCATTAATAAAACCCCAAACCAAATACAGAGATAGATGATGATGTACTTGGATTTCACATTGAGTTTGCATCATGCTTTACCAGGTGCCATCCATAAATCTGGGATGCAGGCTGCTGGAGCTGGGGCCGCAGAGAGGCTGTCTCAGGGATGTGCTTCCACCATTGCTCTGTGCCACTGCCATGCCCCTGTCACTGCTGTGCAGTTGGTCAGTGAACAGGCTGATGAAGGCTATAGGCTTTGCCCAAGACCCACAGTCATTCTCTTCCCAGAGTGGCAGGTGTTAAAGACAAACCTGGAAGGTGAGGCACCTGAAAAACCACACCATAACAAAAATGGGTTGGATGAAGTACGGATGTTAGAACTTCAGGAAGGCTTTCACAGGGAGTCTGAGAAGAGCTGATCTCCATCATTCCAGGAAACACAACGGGCAGAACTGGAAGAGAGGCAAGTGCTACTTCAACATGAGGTTTCTAAAGATATTCAACTAAAGAAATGGGCTGCCAGTTGTGGTGGAATTCCCTGTTATGAGCAGTGTCCAATTCAGTATGAATGACTGTCATGGCCTTTTGTTATAAGAGCATTAAACTTGTGTAGATTCAGTTATATGTAATCAGAAAAAAATTAAAAGAAGGAGAGAAAAAGGAAGCAATGAAAGAGGTAAAGAAGAAAGGAAGGAATGGAGGAAAGAAGACAGAAAGTGAGAGAAAGAAAGAGTGAAAATGATGAACCACTTAAAAAGTAAGGGTGATTCTTAGTGTCATTCCACAAATGACTATGTGAGGCTGAGATTTGAATATACCATTCTTCAGTCAGAGTTGCCTCCCATTCAACTTTCTTTTTTTTTTTTTTTTTTTTTTTGAGACGGAGTCTCGCTCTGTCACCCAGGCTGGACTGCAGTGGCCGGATCTCAGCTCACTGCAAGCTCCGCCTCCCGGGTTCACGCCATTCTCCGGCCTCAGCCTCCCGAGTAGCTGGGACTACAGGCGCCCGCCACCTCGCCCGGCTAGTTTTTTGTATTTCTTAATAGAGACGGGGTTTCACCGTGTTAGCCAGGATGGTCTCGATCTCCTGACCTCGTGATCCGCCCGTCTCGGCCTCCCAAAGTGCTGGGATTACAGGCTTGAGCCACCGCGCCCGGCCCTCCATTCAACTTTCATTCTGCATGATATTGGTGTTAAAGATTGGTGTTTTAAAAAAAAATATAGCCCCTTGTAAGCCAACTACTTTATCTTGTGCTCAACCCAAGAAAGAGCAACTAGTTCTCACTGGAGGAATAACTAGCTGGTTGAACTTATTGAGAGACACTAATGGTTCTCCAACACGGCTCCTTCCTCAGGGATTTTCAAAGGTAAAGTCGGTTACAGTTCAAAGGCCTTTCAGACATTGATTTTAGAATGCAGTCCCTGTATGTGATCAGTTAGGCTCCATTTAACAGGAATGCTAGACAGTCCTATTGGCAAGGAGGGAAGATAAGTGATCTTTACCAGAATGAGTGGAGAAGGCTACTGGGATACCTGAAGCAATCAGGTAGCCTTTGAGCCATTCTTTGCACTCTAATAAGACCCCTTTGTTATGCCTTACAGCAGTCATACCTGCTCATTTAGGAAGCCAGGACTTGATAATATTATAATAAAACTAATTTTAGATAGATGCATATATTAAAGACAGACACAGGGGAATAAAGACTAGAAGGAAATACAATATGTGTTGGCAGTAGTTGAATTACAAGATTATGGGTGATTTTTGTTTTATTCTTTATACTGTTCTATATTTTGTAAATATTTTGAAATAAACTATGAATAGCTTTTTAAATAATTATTATACTTTAAATTCTGGGATACATATGCAGAATGGCAGTTTTGTTATCTAGGTATACACATGCCATGGTGGTTTGCTGCACTCGTCAATCTGTCACCTACGTTAAGCATTTCTCCTAATGCTATCCCTCCCCTAGCCCCCGACTCCCCGAAAGGTCCCGGTGTGTGATGCTCCCCTCCCTGTGTCCCTGTGTCCTCCTTGTTCAACTCCCACTTATGAGTGAGAACATCAGTGCCAGACTAAATAAAGAAAATGTGGCACATATACACCATGGAATACTATGCACCCATAAGAAAGGATGAGTTCATGTTCCTTTGCAGGGACATGGATGAAGCTGGAAACCATCATTCTAGGCAAACTATGAATAGCTTTTGTAAACAGAATCATGTATTTTAAAATAATTTGACAATATTATACTTAAAACTGTAGAAATGCCCATAGTTTTTAACCTACTAATCTTACTTTTGAGGTTTTATCCTAAGAAAACGTCCTAAGAGGGAAAAAGCTATATTTACGACTTTTTTCCTGCTACTAAATGATTTATAATTGCAAAGTCAGAAATCAAGTGTTCCTCAAAAAGATAATTAATTAGTTGCTTTATGGAAAATCTTCTGCAAGAATTTCTATGCAGTCATCAAATGTGAAAACTGTGAAGACAGTAAGAATCAGGGACAATGCTGTGATCTAGTACAGTTTGGGGGCAAAACAGGTTGAGAAGAATATGTGTGAAATTGTTGCAGCCAAGGGAAAACACATGTGTGTGGGAACCAGGCCTGGAAGTAAATATGTAAAATGAAAACAGTTGTATTGAGTGCTACAACTTTGGGTGATCTCCTTCTTCTCTTTCCCATTTTCCAAATGACTGGTAATGTTATTATAATGCCTTTATAATGAACATAAGGTCCATAAGCCCTTCCATGTGTCCTTTCTATAAATCCTTCAGGTTTAGAACTATACCAGATACATTTCCATGTTACTGTTCCCACCATGGTGCCAAGCCTGGGCCTTTTCAGGGGCAATGGCTCCAGTCAGTGTTGCTGAGAAAGAAACCTGGTCTATTGGATGGCTTGGGGGTGTCGGTAAGAAACATGGTCAACCTGTGAGCAGCCCCTGTGTTTGGTCAAGTTACAGTCTTACTATGTTGGACAGAGAATAAGAAGCTGATAAATTAGTCCAATGTGTGTGGACATATTCCCTGTAATTGGAAGTTCTTAGGCATGAAATATTAAGGGTTGAGAACTCAGATTCTCCTTTATTTATTGTTGACTTAGGCTGTTCTGTTCTCCAAAGCTCGCATAAGGTTTGTATATATGACAGCTTTTGATTATTTGTGCCATGGAAAGAAAAATAGGGAAGAATCCACCAAGCATATATGTTGGTTGTGTTTATCCCAGGCACTGGGGCAAGGGGTGTGGGGTGTGGGGAAGGGGTCATGGGAGGAGTAACAGGCGGAGTGGGGGGAGGAGGAAGGGGAACACAAATATTTAATACATGCCTGGTACTTGCCAGGCATTACACTAGAAGCTTTTCAATGTATATCTCACTTATGCTTGAGACCACATGCAAAGTAGGTACTCTATTTTGGGCAAACAAGTGAATTGAGATTCTGAGAGGCTAGATAACTTGTCCCAAGCCATGCAGGCTAGAAAGAAGACAGATTTATCTAGTTCCAAAGCACAATAAGCATTGATTTTCATTCTCTGGGAACATACTAACCGATACTCCACTAAATTGAAAATTCACTTACCATTAGTCTTAAAACTGACTTTAGTCACCAGGGGTTCTTTTATCATCAGTGGCTCTCAACCAGGAGAGGCTTCTCCCACTCCCACTCCTCCCACAAGGGACATTTGGCAATGTCTAGAGCCATCTTTGGTAAGGGAGTAGGAGGGGTGCTACTGGCATCCAGTGGGTAGAGGCTAAGGATGATGCACACTTGCCATAATGCACACGTCTGCCTCCCACAGCACAGAATCGTCTGGCCCAATATGCCAGTAGTACAGAGGTTGGGAAATCCTGCTGTATCAGAATAAAGCCTAATGTAATTTATTCTCACTAAATTCACTTCCTTGTTCACTTATGAAATTAAATTTCTGTGGCTCTGAAGAATTCTCAAATACATAAAGCATCAGAGGTGATGTTTGTTTACTGAATATACTATTAGGAGCCACTCATCATATGTAAATCAAATAAATGTGCATAAGGTCTGGATGACAACGCCAAGTTTAAATCTGAAATTTATGAAGGGAAGTTACAGTGAAATTGCCAGCAAGAAATTAACAACTCCCCAAGTGTTACCAATTGTGGCTGACCCTGATCTGTATTAAATTCTACAATGAATAGCTAAATGTTCACTTGATTTCCAGGATTCCCATATGTAAAATCAGAACTTGACTGTTCTCTGATTACAAGGTCAAATCACTAAATTTTAAGTTAACACTTAAGTTGTGTCCATAAGTAGCGAGTAAATTGCTTTAGTTTGCTGTTGCTTGTCTATTTGGTGGGGCAGCATGCATTAATTTTGTGACTTTTGTGGCATTAAGACATCTCTTGGTAAACTAGAGCTAATGAATTATTCAATGCTTTTGTGGTTCACCGTAATTTTGTAGGCTCAAGATTGTACCAGTATTTGAAAAGGACTCTTAGAACTGCAAAATTGAAAAAGACTCAAGTGATTATCTAGTTTAGTCCTCAATCAGTCAATCAACCAGTATTCACTGGATGACCTACTACATGTCCAGTCCCATGCCAGGTACCACAGAGAATACTAGACAAGTATAAGGCATGAGCTTTGCTTTTAAGTAATGAACAATATAGCGGAAGAGACATGACAAAGGCACAGGAAATATTTAGTGAACAACTTGGGATATAAATTGTGCTGTACATACTGTCAGCAATGAAGGGGTTCACAGAAGCCTGTATCACATGAAAATGCTGATATTTATGTACATTTTTGTCTTTTGCTTAACCTTGACAGATACCAGAGTTGCTGGATCTGAGCACTTTCTTTTTATTTGCCTTGGGGTCTAGGTAGAGAGCCTGGCCCGTACAAGCCAACTAACAAAATGTCTACTTAATAGGTGAATGAATGATCCCAATAGGAAATAGACCTTAATCTTGACCTTGAAGTCACAGAAATGTTTAAACCAGTGTTTCTCAACCCTGGAATGTCAAAAGGGGTTAGTAAAAAGAAGGTTCCATGGTCAAACATATTTGGGAACTATTGGATTAGAAACAGCTTTCTTTACTCAGAGCTCTCCATATGCATTGGGAATCTCTAAGATTTCATTTGAGGTCATACTTATTTCACCATGGAAACATTTTTTACTGAGGATTTGGTAACATTTATTTGAATCAATGTACCAAAAATTTATTGAGAATAATCTAAACCATCCAAAGGAAATGGCATTTTGAGTTGACCAATGTTTTCAAAATCGGTATAATAGAGCCCATAAAACTGTGGTTTGGGAATTTTCTAGAGAGAGGAAAAAGAAAGTTCTGTCCCTCTAAGCTAGTTCTGTGTGAAGGAAAGACCTGAATACTTCTGATGTCTCACGTAGTAGCTTTCATAAGTGGCCGTTTTGCAGTTCTGGTTTAGAGAGTACTGCTTTGGTCTGTTGTAATGGTTTGAGCCTTGGATGCACGTCTTTGGAAAACTTTGGATGAGTCTTTCTTAATATTCCCAAGGGGTTTGTACTTTATTTTTTAAATGTCTTTTGCCTTGAACTGCTCAATTGGGCTTGATGAATTCTCAGCAGGCTGCTGGCCCAGACCCTTAGATGAACTGGGACAGCTGCTGTTTGTTTTTCTGTAAATCCGCACTTGCTTTAATTTTGGAGGGTTTCCTGGCATAGTTTACAATGACAAGGATCACTTATGGGCAACTATAAAGGTAAAAGCGAAATACTCATCATATTAAGTTTCTTTATTAAAAGCTTTTTCTTTTTTACTTTAATAAATCTTTGAAATGCATAATTGTTTGTTTGTTTTCTGATCAGCTTTTGAAACAAATCTTCCGGATACTAAAGAGTTTTTAGTAAAAGGCAAAGCAGTTTAAAAATAATTGATAGTGACCTGGGGAGTTGAGTAACATTCTATTGCCATGAGGATAAAATATAAGCAGACAGTGACATATTTTGCAAATTATTTCTATTTAAACATTTGAGCCTGAGGAAACAGTTGAGGGCAGAGCTAAATCCATTTTTGCAAGTAGCTTTGATTTGAAGATAAATTTGTAAAATAATTCCTAGTACATTGTGTCATGTTCTAGCCCCACTTATAACCCTGAAATTTGTACAACTTGGCTGCACCTGAACTCCTTCCAAAGAAGCTAGTTATTAAAAAGACCACATTATAGCACAGCCTATACCAGGACTTCAGGGTGCGGGTCCTGGGGGTGGCATGGTGGAAGACCCCAGTCCATTACCTTAAACAAATGGACATGATTCCAAAGTCAAGGAACAAAGTGGTTTGATTCTGTAGAAGTGTAGCAGAAACAAACAGGAGCAAAAATCTTGGTGTGTCTGACTCGCTGTAGTTTGTCTACATGGTTCTGTGGCCGACACATGGCATACCCTTCCCCTCCAAGACGGACTCTGTGACCTCGTGGCTTGGATCCAATCAACCCTTTTGTTACTCTCCCCAGAGCTTGGCTTTGCATGTTCAGGCCTGGCAAAGGGTTGCTGCTAACAGCTCTGACTGGGACTGCACCTCCCTGTTTTCCCCATCACACAAAGCTCTATTTGTGTAGCTCCTTCTTCCCAGAGCTGCTGCCTAAGTTCTAATGAAACATTGGGACTATCTCTCAGAAAAATTAACAAACCCTTTGGGCATGCTTCTTGTAGATGATATGAACTGGATTTAAGTCACAAAATCTGTGGCTAGTGCTTGGTAATTGCTCAACTTAATTCAATACACACATAATGAGCACCTGTTTTGTGCAGGTGCACCATGCCTGGAACTGCAGGAATTACAGGTGAAGAAGACCAGTCTAGTAGGGGGAATAGATAAGCACACAAACAACTAAGCTAAAATACAGAATGAAAGTTTATTGTTGACTTGCTTGTTTAGCAACTAGATATTGAGCAACTATTATGCACCAAAACACTATTCTAGATACTGGGGATATAGTCGTGAACAGAACAGAAAAATTCTTGCTCTCAGGGAGCTTAAATTCTCGTAGAGGTGGACAGAAGACAAATAACAAATTACTAGGAAATTGTCCGTTGGTGATAAGTTCTGGAAGAAATAAAGCACAGTAAGTGTTTTGGAATTATAAGTTGAAGCGCTAGTTTGGTCAGGAAAGGTCTTTCTGATGAG
Organism: Theropithecus gelada; assembly: GCF_003255815.1. NCBI lineage: Eukaryota > Metazoa > Chordata > Mammalia > Primates > Cercopithecidae > Theropithecus > Theropithecus gelada. The sequence continues at coordinate 7,532,026 of NC_037668.1, forward strand.
GCAATGTTTACAAAGAGACCTGAATGAAGTGTGGGAGAAAGCTATGCAGAAATGTGGGAAGGACATTTGAGGCAGAGTGTATGGTCAGTGTGAGGTCCTGAGGCAAGAACCTGCTTGGCTGAAAACAGCAAACCTGCCCCTGTGGCTGGGGCAGAGTGTTAGGAGATGACAGCTGAGGGGCAACTGGAACTAGCTTTTGTAGGGCTTTATGGACCCTGGGGAGTTTGGACTTTATTTCTAAGGAGATGGGAAGTGATTAGAAGATTTTTAGCAGAAAACAATATGACTGGATATATTTTAAGAGGAGCACTCTGGCAGAGCACACACAATGGGGACCAAGAAAAGAAACTGGAAAATCAGTTAAGGCAGTTCCTGCAATTATCCAGGTGGGAGGTGATGGTCTGGGGCCTCATGGCAACGTAAGGGAGGAGAGAAGACAATGTAAGTGGGATACATTGGAGGAATAGGGACAAAAGGACTTCCTGATGGACTGTGATGTGCAGGAGTGAGGAAACAGGGGGATCGAGGATGATTCCAAGCTTTTTGGCACCCAGCTGAAAGGACGTGAGATTTACTGAGATGGAGAACACTGAAGCAGGAGCAGGATTGAAGGCAGAATCAAGAGTTTAGGTTTGAAAGTGTCAAATCTGAGATACCTATGTACTGAGATAGCTATATTTGAGATACCTTTTATTGGACATACACATGGAAAATTGGAATAGGCAGTTGATATAGACATGTAGAGTTAGAGGAGAAGTCAAAAGCTATAAATGTACGTTTGGTAAATATGTAGCATTGGGACTTGTCTGGCATAGGGAGTCTGGAGAATGAACTCGCTGAGGTTCATTACGTGATTCGACTTCTGACTCATTCTCCTGTCGAGGAAGTTAAACAAATTTCCCCTTTCTAAGACCCCCTCTTCCCCTGCTGTAACTTTCCTTGTCAGTCTCTTGAAACTTCCTGAAGGGATTCTGTCTTAGTTGACTTCCTGTCTCTTAGATTGTCAAGTATACACCTGGCACATCAGCAGATTAAGCAAACCATTCATCATGTACCTACTATGCATCCAGGGCTGTGCTATGCACTGTGCGATATCGCAGTGTAGTAAAAGGCACTAGCAGGAGTCAATGTCATTATATATCATTATATATTAACCAGAGAGCCCATCTGTCGAAGTGAAAAAAGGAGCGGTCAAGGCCCTAGAGTCTTGTCTTTGCTGCTCTGTCATGGGGAAGTCATCACCCATCTGGGCTCAATCTCACTATCTGTTAAATGACCCAGACTGGTTATCTCTAAGTTCTTTCTAGTCCTAAACTCCTGCCACACCAAATTAAGCATTCATTACCTCTAGGGCTGGCTGAGAAGAGATCTAAGAGCCAATGCAGGCTGGAGGACTTGAGTGGGGGCCCTGGATATTTGTTTCTCACTCACATCTATTCAGAAAATAAGCCAATTGATATCTCCTTGTTGATTGTCCACTTGTTTTCTTGCAGAAATTGGTGTCATCTTTAAAAGAAAAATGAAAATTATATAGCTAATGATAGCTACAATTTCTTATATATCTTGTATAGTCAGGTATTGTGGTAAATATTTTAAATGGATGATCTCACTTAATGCTCACAATAGCCCTATGAATAGAGCTGTTTAATTTTTGCACAGAGGAGGAAAGTGAAGCTATATATATATGTTTGCCTATGTAAATATCCAAAATCAACCAACAAACTCACTCTAACTTAACGTTTTACTCAGATTACAGTTTTAACCTAGAAATTCTCAAAGAAATTCAATATAATTTAGATTAAACTTAAAATTCAGACCAATTGAAATAGTTGATTATCTAGAATTTTAAGGTAAAATTTTCTTAAAGGATATTGCATATTAAAAACAATTTCTAAACAATCTCAGAATTTGTTTCTGACAAGTTGAATACTATTTGGGAATTGGGTGTAATTTTCTAAAAAAAGTATGTACAAGTCCATATATGCCATGCTGCTTTTTAATTTCAATTCCCTCCTACTCAGAGATAATGAATGTTAATATTTAGGGTACACCCTTCCAGAATTGTCCATTGTATTCAAATTTTCATACTACTTTAGCAATCTAGGAGTGCTATATTTCACAAGGGCCTGGCCCCTTAGAGTGGATGTATGGAGAAGAGAAGGACTTTCTCTTACCCAGTTAAAAAAAAAATGCAGTTTTGCATGGTGGAGAGGGGATGGAGTCATGGCTCTTGTAATTTTCCAATGTGATGGCACTTGCGTGGAGCCACCATCTGTTTGCAGGGCAGCTCTAGTGTTGTGCATCTGATTTCAATAAGCTGGGCGAGCAGTTCCATCCTACAGTGCATTAGCAGGCAGGCACATCTGCTCCGTTTCCATGCTCCAGAAGCCAACGGAAAGTTAGTCTCAAGGAGCCCGTGGTCTAGCTTGACAACAGAAGAGAGTAGTTGCTGTTGGACTCTCTCCAATCCCTATGGAGGTCAGGTTTTGACCCAGAGCCTTTTGGAGCTTGAAAGCCAGGCTGGTATTGTTCTTTATCATTAGTTGTGTTGTCTCAATTAGGAAAAAGAAATCTATGAAGTCTGGATGCAGAATTCTCAAGTCTGGAATTCCTCCCACACATGGAAAACAAGACTCAGTCAAGGAAACAATGCCACTGTGTTTGTCACCCACGTATTTGGGGATCTGACCACAGAGAATAATTTGCTCTTTATCAGAGTGCTCTTCACCTGGGATTGATAAGAAGTTGCAGCCAAGCTACAGTCAGGAGACCTTAGTCAAGTGACTGGCAGCAAAGCAAACACCGTGCTCACTGTGTAACTCGAAATGCATTCCTGCCACTGGCAGGAGTCCCATGTTTACTGTAACATTTGGAAAATTATCAGCAATAAGATGTTTTATTGAACAATGTTTAGACAATGAGCATAATAACATAAACAAGTTAATTATTTCAATGTTAATAAGGAAAACATCCCTTCATCTTCAGACCACAAGCATTTCAGTGTAGTAAAATGATAGCCCCAGGCTGGCTCTCGGTGACTTGTAAAGTGGCTAATATTGGTGTTCACCTTTCCCTGTTCTGAAGGCTGCCCCCTCCACTGGGACCCCACTGTATATGCTCTCTCTCCTTTTCTGGCATTTCTATTCTCTCTTGGGGCCTCCCTTCCATGGCCTGCAGGGGCTCCCAGAATGGGGGCTGCAGCTAGGCCCTGAGTAAGCTTTGTGTGAATTAGAAGAAATGTCCCGTTCTCAGGTAGAGGCCGCTCCTTGCCAGGGGCATGGTTTGGTGAGCTGAGCCCCTACTCATCCCCTTAGCTAGATGCCCTAGACAGGACACAACCTGCACAGCTTTAATGGTGACTCTGCCCACAGTCCCTCTACCGAGAACTGGACAGTGCTTCCCCTCCAGGCTTTCTCACTGACTCTCACTGTCTGGGCCAGGACCCTCAAATTATACTTTGCCAGTGGTGGGAACAGGGTCAGTGGACAATCCCAGGCTCCAAGGCAGTCTCAGGAAAAGGAGTAGCATGTGAGCTGTGCCGACGGGCCAGAGCACAGGGCAAAGGAGGAAGCAAGACCTGGGAGGGGGCAAAGCTTCTCTGCAAAGCAGCCAAGGGCCATCTTCATGTCCACCTACCTTCCAACAGTCTGTCTGCTCACCCTGCACCAGCCTCCACCCCTATATACTCTGTGATCTCCAACCATCCTCTCTTCTTTGTTGTTAGAGCCTTCAAATAGCAACTTTCTGCATCACCACATCCCTACCTCCCTGGCAGCCCACCTGCTGGTCCCTACTCTCCCAACAGTACACCCTTCCGAGAGCCTTTCCCCTCAGCCCACTCCTACCTGCTCCCCGCTCCCAAAGATGCAGCTGACAAGCAGAATGAATTCAAGACTAGCCATCAATAGCTGGCAATGCCACCTGGGTCACTTCTCATTCTTGCTTTTGGGTGGAAGCCTCCTGGAGACACACTGTCAGTCCAAGTGTCACTTACAGCAGGGCTACGACCAGATGCTGTTGAATGGCTTCATGAGACTCTCCAGATTCATACTCTGCACATTCCTGCCTGGCTCTCACTAGAGTCCTGGCAGGGAGACACACAGGTCATATCCAGCATTTAAGTTTGACTAAAGGTCAAGATAGTAAATGGTTGAGTTCCACAATGCAGGGGGTGTCTTCTCCAGCATGGGCCAAGAATGGGAGTCACTCACTCCCTTCCAGAGCCGAGAGATGACCAGAGGGAAGGGAATTCTGTCCATCCAGGATGCCTGGTTTCTTTTCTTAACCAGACCCGGTGACTGGCCTTCTTCAAGATTCTCCATCTCATAGCCCTGTCTAGCTGCTTCCTTTGCACCCTGCATCTCTGCAGACACTGTTGCTCTCCACATTCTGTCGGCACTGCAGACACACACCCACAAACACATGCTTACACACACACAAGCACACACACATGTGTACATGTACTCACAGACACATACTCATGTACATACCTGTACACACACGGTTTGGAAACAAAGACACTGCTACTGCAAAACCCCCACCTCTGGGATTGCCGCTCACCCTTGCTTCCTAACAGACTTAGTAAGAACTCAAAACTCACCTTTTCTTTTGGCAAATTTCTTTGGAGAAGTGGAATCGTAGTGGGGGTACAAGGGTGGTAGCATCAGTTGTTTTTAAAACTTGACCAAATCATACATAGTATGAACTCTAACCCCTACTCACCTGGTATTTCTGGTGCCTAGAAACAAACAAAAAATGGCAGCAGTACCATCTCCTAAACCACGCCCTCAGCTGGGCACCCAGCCCTGGTTCTTGTGCCCCTGACAGCCTGAGTTCTTCCTTATATTAAGGAAGAACAATGTCAGCCTAGCAGCCTCAGCCAGGCCCTGAATTCCTGAGGGGTCAAAGCCTGACTTGAGATCTGCCTGGCCAAGTGTCTTATACAGCACTGAGCAGGCGTGGGTGGTTGATAAATATCATTAGATGGCAAGGGGGTGGCGAAGACCACAAGAACAGGCTCTTTCTTAGCTGCCTGGTATTAACTTGCTGGGATGTTCTGGATCCTGGGAGAAGCCAGATGGCCCAGGGTCTGAAATAAACAGCCCCAAGGTCCAAGTCACTTGTTGACAATGCCTTTCTGAGAACAGGCATTTGGTAGAGTTTTTGCAGGAGCAGGACCAGGCCTATGGTGGCTTAAAGGGCAGTGTTTGTGTCGCCCTCAGCCTGAAAACAGGTAGAATACAATAGTCCCTCTTTATCTGCAGGGGATATGTTCCAAGACCCCCAGTATAAATAGTGCCAAATCCTATAAACACTATGTTTTTTCCCCAAACCTACATAACCTGTGATAAAATTTATACCTTAGGCACAGTAAGAGATAAACAACAGTGACAATAAAATAGAACAATTATGAGAAAATGCCAGCATCCCTACTCTTCTGCTTTGGGGCCATTATCAAGCAAAATAAGGTCTACTTGAATACCAGCACTGCCATACTGAAACAGTCCATCTGACAACCAAACCAGCGACTAAGTGGGTAATGAGTGACAGCCAATCTGACAACCAAACAGGCTACTAAGTGACTAAGAGGCAGGTAGCCTAGAGAGCAGACAAAGGGATGATTCACGTTCCGGGCAGAAAAGAGTGGGATGGCGCAATATATCATTACACTGTTCAGAATGATGCACAATTTAAAACATAAACTGTTTATTTCTGGAATTTACCACTTAATATTTTCGGACCACAAATGATCCCAGGTAACTGAAACCTTCGAAAGCGAAACCACAACTAAGCAGGCACCACTGTATATGAAGCCCATGAAGTGTTGGTAAAAAATGGCTCTACAAAGCAGAGGTGGGTGGAAGCCCTAACTTGGAGCATCTGCTGCTTTCTGCCATGCGATTATCCCCATTTTGGCCAATTCCAGGTTAGCAGTGTGGCCTCACTGGGAGTGGAGTTGGGAAGAGAAGCTTATGGTGGAGCAGGGGTGAGCCTGTGTGAGCTGGCTTCAGCCCGCCACTGTGTGAGACATTTTCCTGGAGGACTTCTCTTTTTTTTTTTTTTTTTTTTTGAGACGGAGTCTGGCTCTGTCCCCCAGGCTGGAGTGCAGTGGCCGGATCTCAGCTCACTGCAAGCTCCGCCTCCCGGGTTTACGCCATTCTCCTTCCTCAGCCTCCCGAGTAGCTGGGACTACAGGCGCCCGCCACGTCGCCCGGCTAGTTTTTTTGTATTTTTTTTAGTAGAGATGGGGTTTCACTGTGTTAGCCAGGATGGTCTCGATCTCCTGACCTCGTGATCCGCCCATCTCGGCCTCCCAAAGTGCTGGGATAACAGGCTTGAGCCACCGCGCCCGGCCACGGACTTCTCTTTATCTTTGGAGCATCCTTCCTCTCCTTTTCCTGCCCACTTTTCAGACCTCAGATGAGTCATGCCTTCTTCCAAGAAGCCTGCTCTGCTCACTAAGATGCAGCATGGACCAGCACGTGGAACTCTCCTTCATGACACTTAGCAGGTGGAAATGGCCATTTCTTTGCATGCCAACTGATTATCTTCCTGGCTAGTCTGTAAGACCCTTCAGGAGGGAGAGAATTATGTATGGTTTTTTTCTACCATTGTATCACCAGTGGTACATTGTATCACCAGGAGCACAGCTCCTGGTACAATGTTGGTGCTTCATAAATAGTTGATGAAAGAATGGAAGGAAGAAATTAACTGAGCCCTGGGCTGGGTGGGCTGTTACTAACACTGTGATTTGTAATCAAGGAACTTCACCCACCAGCTTTTTGGGGTTTTTTTTCCTTCTTTTTTGCATTTATTATAAATGAAAGGACTGAATTATTTCTCATTATTCTTTCAACACTAGGATTTTATGGATTTTTGAGTCTGAAAGGACTGTGGTTCTTTAATGTTTGCAGTTGCCTCAGAAATGGCTCCACTTTTGCATGATGTGTGTGTGAGGTGTGTGTGTGTGTGTCATAGCCAAGGGTAGATGGTAGAGCATGCAGGAGGGGAGAAGAAACCTTATAATGAAATGTTTTCATTACCTTTTCACGTCCAAGGCCACAGGGCCATAAAAGAATCTGCATGACAGCCAGCCCAGTAGTATTAGATTCATCCCAGTGATTCTTTTTCCAAAAGGCTAACGTCTTCCTTGTAATTAAAACCGAAATAAGAAGCACCAAACAGATGGCAAGCCCCTTATGGGCAGGTGTAAATCTTAAGTGTTCTTACAGCCCCCAAAAGCCCAGAGCAGTGCATGCACACAGTGAGGACACAGCCATACTTGCTGCATAATTAGCTTAAGATAGACATGGCCCTTGCAGTAAGAGTTCATCCTAACTACCAATTTTGGTGGACCCAAAATGTTTCTCCATTTTTCTGTTTGCTTAGGAACACGGACAAAATATCCTCAAGGCATTTTATAAAGTTTTGGTACCTTTGATCATAAATGAGACAACCCTACAATTTACTTCTCCCCAAGTCCAAGGACACTAGAGAAACCTTGTCTCTGGAATTTCTTTTCTGTCCCTGCCCAGCACTTTCTGGCAGGGCCCATGGCAAAAGCTAAGTCTGGGCGCCTTGCCCTTTGCTGGTGCTGAATAAATTCCTTTCGGGGGTACAGATCCCTTGCTTTCATGACCATCCCAGGAATGAAGGGTGACAGCCAGGTGGGACCAACTCCAGGCCCATGGTAAGAAAGGAAAGGGGCTATTCACTTTCTGTGCATAGCATGACATTGCCTTTACATGTGACAAAGCCACCTGGAGGCTACAAGGAGTGGGCCCTAGAAATCTGTGGGAGTGATTTTTGGAGGCTATAAATGCCCTGTGACACTAAGAGACCTTTGGGGTGGGGGCTGCACTGTCCCCCGCTAAACTGTGAAATAGTGCCTTAGGAACCCAGGTTGGACTTTTCTAAATAGTGGCTTGACCAGCGTAAATAGGTGACAAAGGAGCTAGCAAGGGAAGACTGGTTGTGATAACAACAGTTCTAAATTTTTTGAGGCTCGTGTGCCTGGAGCTATGTTAACCATTTTATAAGCATTGCCATATTTAATAATTATAGCAACATTATTATTACCCCCATTTTGCAGCTGGCTTAATGGGGTTTAGCCCACAAATGAGTGGTCAGTCACCATGATGCCATGGCAACGACCTTCTGCATTCCTTGCACGGGGATTTCCTCCCCATGTTTTAGGCTCCACTCTCCTGCCCTCTCACTTTACAAAGACCTCAAGTTCCAAAACATTTCCATGAGTCATTGACTGATGTCTGAAATCTTACTTTCCAAGATTTTAATAATATAATGAGGGTAGCTGCCATTTGTTGAACAGCTTTTATGTGCCAAGCACAGTGCTAAGTGCTACATGTGTTCTCTTCTTACAATCACTACTTTATAAGGGAGTATTATTATTATTCTGGTTTTACAGTTCAGGAAGCTGAGAATCAGAGGGAGTTTATACAAGCTATTGCAAGTCACATTGTTAGCAGGAAGGAAGGAACCGGGTCAGGCTTTTGCTTGTTCCATTGTTGCTGAGTGGGGTTTATTAACTTTCTAACTGAGAGAACATGACAGCTGCTTAGAATCTGCCCCTGGGATGAGTATGGGTCTAAGCCTTCATCAGCCCTGTATTTCTTAGTAGGAATGAAGATCCAGAAATCATGTTTCAATGGAGCAGAAGTTTGAGAGTATCAAATCTGTGTCTACCAAGAAGAGGACCTAACGATGGAAGGGGATCCCAAAGACCAGTTGGCAGATGGGTTTTGTGAATGAAAAGACAAAGTGGCCTGTCAGCAGCAATCTGAGGAAGCAGGAGGAGATGGTCAGAACAGGCTGTTTTATGACTTTTGAGGCTGTGGGACAGCAACCTTATCATAGCCTCAGCCCTGCAAAGCACACAGTGCCCAGGCAGCTATGAGACTACGTCTGTGGGAAAATCCATATTTCTACGGACTGAGTCAGGCTAAATTAAACATGAGAGTAATTTGACACATCTGAATTTCATCACCATTATATCACTCTGTAGACCTTGTAAATTTTCATAATGACATTTTTGTTAGGTTGGAGTAAGCTGTCTGCATCTTAGGTGTGTTACTTTAAAACTACATTAACAGACTAATAAAATGAGGTGTTGGCCAGCTAATCACATGTAGTCATCTCCTTAGAAGGATCCAGGCAGCAAAATGAACCAGAGTTATGAGTAAGTGTCCTGAGGTGGCCCTGAGGGCACAGACCCTGACCATACCCTTTCTCTTGGAGACAATACCAGGATGGCCAGAGCTGTGTACATGCCACCAGGCATCCCTCTCCCGTGGGAGACTCTGTGATCTGCAAACCCCAGAATTTGTATAACCTGGAACCCTGGGACCTTGGAAATATGATCTATGACCTGCCCTGCTCACTTCATCTCCCTTAAGAACTGGACATCAATATCATTATTTTGAGATGGCACAGGGGCTTACCTGGATGGAAGTGAACACCCACCCATCACCTGGCATTGCTAAGCACTGTTACATGTGGTGTTACTGTCATGACTTTCTGAAACTGAAGAACAAGATCAATGTTTGATGATGGGCCAGAGCATTTGAAATCAAGACTGTTCTGGAATTAACTGTGTTTGTCATAATGTCATGTTTCTCGTGTGGTACAAGCTTTATATGGGTCACTAAGTCTAAACAGGACTCTGTCTTTGCCAGGCTACATGAAAGGTTTGATTTTGTCCCTTATCTGCTTTCCATTTCATAGCTTCCTCAATTGACTCCCCACCCCAGGATGAGCCAACCCAGAGATTTTCCTCCAGAGCTGTCTGCTTGTCCTTCCCTGGCCCCTCCCTTCCCTCTATACTGGGCTCCATTCCTGACCTGAGCCAACCTGAGCTTCGGCTTCTCTTTCCTGGACCTGCTTCTCTCATACTCACTTTCTTTCCTGATTCCTCTCTTCCATCAGAGCCTGGACCCCTGAGCCCTACAGCTTGGGTCTCTGTCCTATCACGGGTTAAAATCCACAGCTGTCTCTAACCTACAAGAAGGCTATGCTGGGTGCATATATGCTTGAGAGGAAGCCCTTCTCCATTTTAGGGCCAGCTCATCTGGAGAGATGGTGTACTCCGGAAACTCACAGGGTAGCCCATGGCAGGTCTCCTCCGGAAAGCATTCCGTGAAATGCTAGATCCTGCTGATCTCTTCTCCTAACCTTCTGTCATAGGCCATGTCTGTGCTATCCTTGTCAGTTATTTGCTGAATTACTCATTTGACAAAGACTTATAGAGCTCCTACTATGTGATGAATGGATCCCTTGATGAACACAGCAAAGTTCGTGCCCTCAATCTTATGTTCTTGTGGAGGAGACAGATAGTAAAATAAGAAAACAAATCATAAAATTAAGTATTAAAAAATAATAAGGCAGGGTGGGAGAATAGAATGGCAGGGCTTGGTGGGGGTAGGATAGATATTTTAGATTAGGATGATCAAGCGGTGATAGCAGAACTAAATGTTGATCAGAAGCTAACCATGTGAAGATCTGTGGGTAGGAGTGTCCCAAATAGAGCAAACAGCGAGTACAAAGTCCCCAAGACAATAACAAGTTAGGCATGTTGAAGACATTGCAAAAAGGTCAGTATGGTCACCACACAACCACAAGGGGAGGAGCGATTAAGATGCTGGAGATGGTCAGGGTCCAGATCGCATAAGGCAGGTTTCCTCCACCCCAGAACTATCAACATTTTGAGTCACATGATTTTTTTTTGTTGCAGGTGCTTGTCCTGTGCATGTTGTTTTGCTGCACCCCTGGCCTCTACTCACTGGCTGCCAGTAACACCCCTCAAGCCTCCACCACCCTCTTTATGACCACCAGAAATGAGGTGGTCACAGATATTGCCAAATATCCCCTAGGAGAAAAATCACCCCCGTTTAAGAACCACTGAAAAAAGCCATGGCAAGATAATTTTATTCTACATATAATGGAAATCCATGGGAGGCTCAGAGCTGGGAAATACCATTGCAATTTACATTTTTAAAGGGTACTCTGGCTGCTATTGGCCTAAAAGAAAAACGACAACAGAGGCAGGAGATGCAGGAAGAGGTGTAGGTGAGAGGCAACCCTGGCCCAGATTAAGGAGGCAGCAGTGGGACTGTAAGAAGTGGTTGGATTCTGACTACATTTTGAGGGTGAAGCCAACAAACTTGCTGGTGAATTGGATATAAATGGTGGGAGGGAAGGCAGAATCAAGGATGGTTTCTAGATTATTCTGTGGGAATAATTATGTCATTATCTAAAGCAAAGACGACTAGGAGAAAAGTAGTTTGGGGATAAAAAGAAATTCTAAATTTGAGATGTCCTTTAGACATCCAAGTGGACATGCCAGTAGAATATAAGAGTCTGGGGCCCAGGGGAGAGGTCCAGACTGGAAATGAACATCCGGAAGTCATAGACCATAGCTCATGCCTGGGGAGGATGAGATCATCCAGGAAGAGGGCGATCTAGAAAGGAAAGCTAAGCTCCAGGGCACTCCATATTTAGAGGTCCAGAGAATAAGGACAAGCCAGCAAAGAGGCCAGGGAGGAGGACTAATGAGGGAGAAGGGACATTAGGAGAAGAGACAGGGACATGTGTATCCCCGAGGCGTCCTGGCACTGTTGTCACATCTGCCTTAGACTGAGTAGTTGGGGAGCTCCTCAGGCACTCGTTTGTGTTCAATGGTGGTGGCAATGGTACTATATCCAAGTTTTAGACAATCAAATGATTGAGCAAAAGCCACCTTGGTTAATCTTTAGGAAATAAGTGCTACTGATCCCACTTTACAGCTGAACAAAGTGAAAATCAGAGCAGTATAGCAACTTGCTTTCCATCACATGCATTTTAAGCATGACTCCTGGGACTAGAACCCTGGAAAGCCTGTTTCCACACTCATGATTTTTCTGTGGTGCTCTTGGCCTCTGCCTCACAAGGTTCTGCTCAATGCCTGGCACAGGCCTCCATTCTGACCATGGCAGGAATACCTCATCTCTGCCCAGGTTTATGTGAGTGCATCTACATCTGCTGCTGCGTTTGGAATGGACCAGCAGGAGCCAGAACTGCTCAATACCAAAGCAAGTGACTGTCAAGATCCCTCATGCAACTAAGACCAGAGCCAGCACTAGCACCTGGAGTTTCACACTCCTGGTCCAGGTTTTCCCATCTTACCTTCTGTGTCTACAACCAAGTTGTTTCCCCATCCATCGACCATATCCAATGCAATAGCTCTAACAGATATGCAGGGGAAGTAGCATTATTCTCATTTTTCAGATTAAGAAACAGAGGCTCAGAGAGGTTCTGTAATTTGCCTAAATGATACCACTAGTAAGATTCTGAATCAGGAATAAATTCCTCATCTCTTAAAGCTAGGTATTAGTGAATTGAAATAATCTACCCCTGACTTAGCCATTTGTTTTTATTTCTTACATAATAACTTTCCCAAACCACAAAAGAAAGAAGATACAAACAGATTTTTCTAGACACCAGTATTGCCGGTCAGAATTCTGTAATAGGTTCATAGTCATTTAAGAAGTCAAAATGACTGGAAGATGAATATTTTGTGCACTGTGTCAACTTAAAATTATTATTTTTTGGCTTAATCATAAAGATGCTTTAAAAAGAACCTTTGAAACATATTTGTGTTGCTTTATTAAGCTCTCTGCTTTCTGACATCTCCTGCTCTTTTTTGGAAAAGTTCAAAAACAACAGCACTTGAAAACCCCACCCCCAAAATATTTTCTTTCATTTCCAAGACACAGAGATGCTGACACATGGGCATGAAATCTGAAGTCAGGCTTTGGAGTCTGACCTCTTCAAAATAGAAAATGAAAACATTTCTAGTGTTCACACTTTCCCTGTGAAAACACAAACACAACACTCTTGAACCCAGGTGAAAAGAAAGGTAATTCATTTCATGAGTAAGAAACATTCTTAGTGGCATGTCATTTCAGGGGCAATTGATTCCATTTGTCATTTCAAGTTTCAGAAAGGATGGAAATACACTCCCCACCTCCGCCTTTTGAGCACAATAAAAGTAAGTCAGCATTTGCTTTTTCCTTTAAAAACAGGTGCAACAGCAATGAATTTAAACATCTCTCTGCTGGCTTGTTTGCAGTCCACTCCAGCTCCCTGGTGCTTGGCTCAATATCATCCACCTGCTTGGGAGGTGGGGGCAGGGCATGATGTGACAAATGTCTCTCTTCTGCCATAAATGTTATTTAAAAGGTGCAACTGGCTTGGTGACATTCATTTTACAGGCAATAGTAGAATGAGCGGTGGATAGAAGAGGATACACTTAAAGAGATGAAAATTATCTCTAGAAGCAGGTCTCTTTTCTTGCCTTCTGTCCCACTATCTTGCAAACCTCAAATAGAGATATCTTAGCTGCCTAAAAAGCAGTATTAAATCTTTAGTTTGGACAGGAATTCAGCATTTGAGAGGAGATGTCACTAATAATCCTCTATGAGTACTAGTGGTGAAAATGGGGCCCAGTGGGAGGGCATTTTACTAGGAGAGAGTTGGAATGAGCCCTGGGGGAACAAGGGTGAATACAGAATGGGGGCAGGCTAAGCCTACGTGAGAACTAAGAGGTAGGCAGTTTGTCATCACTGATATGTTCTCAGAGGCTACATTAGCCAGGCTCTCAAGAAAATTGGGACATGTCACCTTTGTGGCCCTAAGGTAGAATCTTGGTGTAGGTCACTCTTTCACGTGCCCTCCACTGGGAACCAAAGGTCTGAGGCCAGTGACAGATTGCTCATTGGGTTGAGGGCTGGAGTTAGGATCAGGGTTTACCTGAAGGTGTCAGCTCCAACATTCACATTAAGAGCCTGTAAACTGTTTATACCACGGGAGAAATGTAAACCTTCTGCATTGTGGCAGCCTGGAGCCTCTCTCAGGAGAAAATGTCAGACTCTCTGCTCTGGGTGGAAACTTCTTTAGAATTTTGACAATATCAACATTTTAATGGTATCTTAGCCCTGTTGTTCTTATAAAAATATACTAAAGGGGAAGGATATGATTTTGTGGGAACAGAAGCTCCTTCCAAAGTCACTGAACCCACACTAGGACCAAAGCGTTTATTCCAGCGGCAAGGCCAGGAAAGGCCATGCTACTCCCTGTCAGTGCCCAGTGACAGAGAGGAGGATGTCCTGTGCCCCTTGGACAATTTCTGTTATGGTCATGCTTGGGGAAAAGAATCACAGAACGATGGCTTTGCAAGCATGAAATGGGAGAAAGACAGTGCAGAATGTAGGGCCAAAGACAAGATATGATTATTGTTGCTTCTTTGCTGTGTTTGCTAGAGAAAAAGCAAACCTTAGGTATAAAAACATTGTCAATAGTTCTGATGAGGTTGAGTAGTTACAAAGAAGATAAGAAAGAGGGAGGAGGAAGAGGTAGAAAAGGAAAAGAAGAGGAGAAGGAAGTAGAAAGAGGAAGAGGGGAAGGGAAAAGAAGAGGAGGAGGAAGAGGAAGAGAAGGAGAGGAAGAAGAGAAGGAGGAGGAACAGGCAAGGGGAAGGCAGATAATGACAGTAGCTCTCACTTACTGAGGGCGTCCTTGGTGGCAGTCACAGAACCTGGTACTTCATACATCTTTGTCATTTAATGTACACAACAGCTGTACAAGAATTACAGCTGAGGACACCTTACAGATGAGGACACTGATGCTTAGAGAAAGTTACCCAAGATCACACAACTGCAAATCACAGACTTGGGACTTAACCCCAAGCTTGCCTGGCTTCAGAGGCATCCACTGTTCGGAATCATGCTGTTGTCTATGCCAGTGGCTTTCACACTTTTTTTGACTATGACTTATAGTAAAAAAAAGCACATTTTCTATTATGAGCCAGTTTGCATATATATGTATATGTACATATATACAGTATAACTAAAACAAAAGTGTCATAAACATTTTCCCTTGCTATATGCAATGCATATTAATTTTTGAAAATGTTACTCTATTCTCTTTCATTTTTTTTCCCTAATGAGAGTTGCACACTAAGTTGATTGCGCAACCTGATGATGGGTCTCAACCTGTATTTTGTTTTCTTGCCTCCCTCCCTCCCTCCCTCCCTCCCTCCCTCCCTCCCTTCCTTCCTTCCCTCCCTCCCTCCTTTCTTTTCTTTCTTTCCTTCCTTCCTTCTTTCCCTTTCTTTCTTTCTTTCCTCCTTCCTTCCTTCCTTCCTCCCCCCTCCCCTCCCCTCCCCTTCCCTCCATCTCTCTCTCTCTCTCTTTCTCTCTTTCTCTCCTTCCTTCCTTCCTTCCTTCTCTCTCTCTCTCTCTTCTTCCCTCCCTCCCTCCCTCCCTCCCTCCCTCCCTCCCTCCCTCCTTTCTTTCTTTCTTTCTTTCTTTCTTTCTTTCTTTCTTTCTTTCTTTTCTTTCTTTCTTTCGGGTCTCACTTATGTTGCCCAGGCTACAGTGTACTTGTATGATCATGGCTCACTACAGTCTCAACCTTCTGGGTTCCAGTGATTCTCCCACCTGAACCCACCTTGTAGATAGGACTACAAGTGTATGTCACCACGCCTGGCTAATTTTTTTATTTTTATTTTTGTAGACATGGGGTCTCACTATGTTGCTCAGGATGACCTTAAACTCCTGGTCTCAAGTGATCTTCCCGCCTCAGCCCCCCAAGTGCTGGGCATGGGCCACACACCCGGCCTTCAACTTGTGAAAACATTTTCTTTTCTTTGCTCTATGGCAGTTGATTAGAAGTGTCCTTGAACTCCTGCTTGATCTTGGTGGATGCTGCGCAGCATCTCGCTCCTGAGGCATGCAGCTAATTGTATACTCTGGACCATCCCTCTGGCAAGAGGACATCATTAATAAAATATTTCAGAAATTACAAATATCTGACAAAGCCATTTGCTTGGAAAAGAGTCAGTCCAGGAAACCATCCAGAATATATAATCACTGATCTCAGGCACTGACTGCTAATATTTTAGGCAATTGATGTATGCTTTAGCAAAAGAAACTATTTTCTCTGATTTCAGAACCTAAAGAACTCATCTGTTCTGAAAGGCTACACACAGTCGCCATCTAACAATAAATGGTAAAAGAAAAGAAACATGCAAGGTGTTGTGGGGACTCTATCAATCCACCCTCCAAAGTAGTGCTGTCTTTCTCAATTTGGGGTGAATACAACCAGGATCTGAACTTAGATTGCTTTTCAGAGGAGCATGTACATCTCCACCCTGGTTTAGGATTTCAGGAATGATTTTGTTTCAGCAGCTAGGGGCAGTGGCAGGGTTGGCTGAATCACATTTAGGTCACGGAAAGTGAAGTCTGATCAGGTGGCTCAGCTCGAGTCAGCCCTGATGGGCTGTGGACGTGGTGACTTCACTCCAAGCAATGTGCTCGCTAATTGAGAAAACATGTTCTTGTGATGGCCTCATGCAAAAATCCAGATTTACGAATTTTTTTTTTATTCCTAAGAATTCCTTAAATATTTGCCGTGCGTGTCTATACAGCCTCCTGGAGCACTTCTCCTCCTTACTGAGTAGGGTTGTGTTTTTCTGCTGTGGCCCAGGTCAGGGTTTTAAAGGTTGGGATTCTGACAAAGGGCAAGTGGGCAAGCAGCCACAGGCCTCAGGGAGAAGCAAGAAGAGGGCAGGAGAGGAGAAAAATAACCCAGACCTCCTGTGCTTTTCCTGGGGCAGAAAACGCAATTCGAAATCCTTGAAAAGCAATTGTCTGCAATGCTCAATGAGGGGGTCCTCATCGGGAAGGGGGCCTCAGCTTACTGGACATTGGCTACATTCCGGACTCAGCAGTAAGAACTTTCCAGTACTCTTTCCTTTCCCCTTCAAAATTGCCCTCAAAAATCAGTCGGCATCATGATTCCCTTTTACAGATGAAGAAACTGAGGCTTATAGGGGTGAAGTTATGTGCTCACAGAGCTAATGAGAAGTGAACTTGGACCTAAATCCGGTTCTATCTGACTACGTGCCAGGACTCCTGTAAAATCCTACCTGCCTATGGGACAACCCCTCACTCCCCTCCGAGAAGCCTCCCTGAAAAAGTCTTCTTGACATCTAGACCCCTTCCCTCTAGAAGGTCATATAGTCACGGAATTCGTACTTCTACTAGTTCCAGTTTTGATACTGCTTGCAATTGCTCCGTGTGTTAATTTAGATAAGAAGATAAAAAAGCCTGCAGACAAGTTTTGTTTGGTCTGTACTGATGTGTGGAAAGGGAAGAAATTTCAAAGTTTTGGCTTTTCAATCTCAAAGTTTTGGCTTTTCTTGAAAAGTTCTTGAAAATATCTGGCAATATTGGACCTACAATCCTTTAGAGCCATGGTTGGCCTGTCCCTTAACAATGAGGCATAGCCTCTCTGGTTTTTCACAGCCCCAGCAATCTCTGGCCTCAGCTCATTTATATTCTCTGATGAGCCACTAAGCCTTTTAGTCATGACTCCTGAGCAAGCTCCTTGGGGCAGGATCATGATTTATATTTATTTTGAGTCCCCACAGTGCCCAGTGTCCCAGAGAGCATATTAATAAGAACGCTAATTGAGAGAAGGAAATCTATCCAGTACCCTGATATATGGTGGGCCCCCTCCCCTGTGGGGCGAGGACTATCTTCCCGTTTAACCACGGGTTCTATGTAATTCAGCAACAGCTGCTTAACCCTTGGCTCTTGGTCTGGGAGAGCACACATGCCCCACTGCCATAGCAAAATTCACTTTCTCTTTCTTTCCTTGTAAACTTGAAGAATTCCTAAGACACTTAAAATCCTAAAGACACAGAGGAGTTGTTATGTGGAGTAAGGAAGCAAAACACTCTTAAAGCTGCCAGCAAAAATGGTCATTCTCAAGAAATGCCTTATTTAGAGAGTATTGCATAACATTTCTGAAATAAAAGTCTGAGGAGAAGTTTGCCTCTGAAAGAAAATTACAGGAGAACCTCCGTTGAGTCTTCTCTTACCCAGCCATTATGAGGTGAAGATAATTCGCAAGATGAAATGTTTGGTTAAAATTCTATCAAAATGAGAATGTTAATTACAGAAGGTTAAAATATCAGTGAGTAAATTCTTAGACAAGTCTTCAATGCAACCAAAAAGATTTCTCCTCCCAATGCAGAAAAGCTTTATATGCATAGATACATAAAAAAGTACAAAAAAGATGTTATCCTACCTGAAATTTAAAAAAAAAAAAAAAAAAACCATGCAGTGGAGGCTCCCCTCAGATCGGCCCTTCCAAGGGAGAAGGGGAGGGGAGGAAGCTCATATTCATTGGTCAAACTTCTTTTTCTGAAAGTGTTCTCCATAATCCAAAGGGAGCCTGTCCCGCTTGGCATCTCCCATACACAATGGGGGTTCAATACACAGTTATCCATAGTGATGAGGCAGTACCTCAATCTGTTGACCTCTTAGCCAGGTCTGCTCAGATCCAAAAATGGGTTGGCATTTCACTAGACTGAGTAAGTGAGACATGCAAGTCACTCTATTACTAATGAGGGTTGTAATCCATCTGTACTGATGAAGAACTGAAGACAGGACAGTCTCCTCCACCCCCTAACGTGGGCAAGGGCTGAGCTCTTGAGACCATCCTCTCTGGGCTCACTTAGCAACCGCACACAGAGGGGAGGTGACCTGTACCACCAACTCTGACTACTGAAGGAACAGCCAAAGGAGATGGGAAAATCAGCCCATCTGTACTGATAGCAAATACTTCGTGGTTATTGGGAAACTATTTCTGTAGTAGTGGATTGAAACTGCCCAATGTGGAAGGGCTTCTGTGTGACACTTGGGTGGTTCATTCCCACTGACTTCATAGCCAGCTTCTTTCATTTGCAGGGCTCTCCACCTGCAGAAGGCACCACAGGCGGTGCCAAAAGTGCCAAAACATCTCAATCTGCTTAGCCTAGTGGTGGATTTTCAGGGAAATCCTGACTGTCTGACTCTGACTAATAGTACTACTAATTAAAAAAAAAAAAAAAAAAAAAGGACTTCCCGCACGTGAATGCGTTGGCTACAGTCTTAGGCAATTCAAAAGCATTGTTGCCAGTTCCACCTGACAGATTTCATCATCAGATCAACCTCATTTGGGGAGGGAGCTCCTTAAGACTCTCTCTTTCTCTCTTTCTCTTTCCCTCCCTCCTTCCCTCACTTCCTTCCCTCCTTCCTTCCTTCCTTCCTTCCTTCCTTCCTTCCTTCCTTCCTTCCTTCCTTCCTCCCTTCCTCCCTCCCTCCTTCTCTCTCTTTCTTTTTTTGTTTCTTTCTTTTATTTTGCTCATTTGAAATCAGTGCCAAGCTCTGCAGTTCATTTTCACTCCTACTTGTAATGAGTTGGGCATGAGTAGAAAGCACGTGTTCCTATGATACCCTCCTGTCCTCTGAAGACATTATTCATTTTAACCCTATGTACTATAAATAAACTAATAGTTCTATTTTCTGTCCCCCAATGAGACCTTGAGGCAGCGGTGAGAATAACGAGCTATTCTACTTGAGAATAAACTCAGTGCCACAAGCACCATCCAACGAGTGTAGTGTTGCTAGCCTTTTTTTCAATGAAATGTCACATTATCAATTCTCATTTATTTTCGCAGCTTGGGCACAGTTGTATTAATTTGATGTCAACATGCACTCATGTTGTATTAAGTGCGGTCAGTGCTGGGGGCTTCTGCTTCAGGGAAGGAACCTCCTGGTGCCAGAGTGTGATCCACTTAGCAAAGGAGGGAAGGATTTCCTCCCAGTGCTACAGACTCCACAGGCAGGCAGTCTGCCTGTGTTTTTAATAACATATGGCAGAGAAGGAAGCTGCCATGCTCTAATAGCACCTGTCCCTTCACCTTACTCTTTCTGGTTTTCTTTTCCCATGGGTCATTTGTAGTCCACTTCACTCACAAAAGGCAAAGGATAACACCTGGTGGGACTACAGCACTGAGGACCCTGCCGATGGTGGCCTAGAGTCTGATTTGTTGGCTCCTGGAGGATGAAGCCCAGGGATTGACTTCTGAAGCCCCAATTTGATGATTAACCACAGAAACCCCAACAATAGGGCCCTTGTTGGTAATTTCCAAAAGACTTCTCAACTGGGAGCAACATTATCTTTGAATACACTTAGCCCTCTATGAGGGGCATTTGGGGTTGTCACAATGACTTCTGACATTTAGGAGGTGAGGCAGGGATTCTAAACTATCTGCACTGTGCAGATTGGTCACACTTAACCAAGAATTGTCCCAAAATGCTGACAGCTCCATTCAGAAACAATATTAATCCATATACTTGCCTAGTGAGTTGGGAAAGTGAGGCCTGAGAAGTTTAGCGACTTGCTCAAGGTCACAAAGCTACTTCCCTTCCCTTCTCCCAAGTGAGGAAACTATAACAGCAAGTTTACCCGAAATATAGGAGAAGAAAATCAAGGGATCATCCTAACATTTTAATCTGATTCCTACTGTGTCATAGTGTGAGGCCTCAAAAGCATGTAAAGTAGCCCAGAGAGGAGCAATGAAAACATCACCAACCACCAGAAAGTCTTCTCTATTGCATGTTTTCATTCTTCTGGTCTTCGCTAAACTTTGTGGCTGAAGGTTTATTCTCCTTGGCTCAAATAGTGACATTTCCATGCTTCTGCACACCCTAATAAAAGACCGAGGACCCCAAAGCCTCAATTTCTCCATTCACATATCAGCCTCAGGATCATCCTGGTCTGACTGCTATTTGGAGTTAGGATCTTAACTGTTTCCCCACTGTTATCAAATGAGGTCTCATGGGAATGGATTGGGGAAGGGTCTTTCATCCTCATTTATTTACCCGATGCCAGCGGACACTGTTTGCTCAAAATGGTCCACCACAGAATTGATTTCTCGGAACTGGCTAAGCCTAAGAGCTGATGTTTTGTGAGATCAGATTGCTAGTCAAAGAAACACACAGGAACTCTTTCTGTCTCACAGAAAGGTGTTTTCTGGGAGCATGGGTTGTTTGCACACAGATATCCAGAGATTTTACGCAAGACCTCAGCAAACCTTCCATTGCTTCCTGAGAGCAGAGAATTTGCTGCCAGCAAAGGTCTCTAAGGCTTGTTTTAGACTCTGAAGTCCGTGAAAGTTCTTACTGGGAAAAGGTAAATGGCTGGGTCTCTGGTCCCGGGTCTGGCACTGACATCTGCTTGGGGATCTGGGCCTTGGCCCTGCTCCATGCCCGGTAGAGAAGAGCAGTGGCTGAATCTCTGTGTAGTTTCCCTGCTGCTCTGATGCAGGGTGCTGCAGTAAAGCACTCTATGAATGAGCAGCAGGAGTGCTCAGCACTCTTTAAAAAGTAAAGTTGTGTGACTTTTTTCATCAGTTTAATCTCGGTAATGATGAGAAACTTCCCTCGGGCTCCAGCCCTGCCCTGCCCTACCCTACTCTCCCTGCTGATGTCGGCAGCCAGGGCCCCCTTCTTGTCCAAGGCACGGATTTCTCCCTGAAAGAGAATGAGAGTGTGAAGCCTCATCCCTTGCTCCCACTGGCCCTTGGGGCAGGGGAGTTGTGGGGTGGGCAATAGGAGAAGGCAAGAACCCCATTCCTTGGCAAGGGTTAAAAGTAGGGAAAGAGCCACCAACACTAGGATGACTGCCCTGAGTGGGCCCAGTTCATTTCTCTGATGGGCCTGGGCTGCTGTTGGAAATGCAGTGGTGCCAGCAGCTGGTTCTAAAATCCTCTGAGGTGCTCCTATACTTCTGTCAAATTAGTGTTCTCATGCCCCAGTGATCTTGGCTTCCCATTTTTGGTGCTTCTTTTTTCCCTTTACCTGCATAAAGATGTTGGGGAAAGAGTGGGGTAGGAGTTTGGCAACATGTGGCATTAACCCTATCCCCCTTCAACAAGAGGAATGTTCACTTTTTGTGTGAGTCAATTCCAGCTAGGCCAGTCTCAGCCCCCAGACCCGCCCATCTCCTCTGACCCTCTGGGAACATTGCCCATCATGAATTAACATTTGGGTTGCTCAGGTTGACATATGACTTATTCAACAAAAGAGACCCATCAGGTTTGATATAGCCTTTCTTCTGTGACTCTGCAGAGGGAGAAAGTTTCAGGCATTCAGGAGGAAACTGTAAACACAGGGTAAGAAGGGCTGGCAGGGGCCAATTGCTGCTGCCCTTCTGCACTGCCTAGAGAAGGGGAAAGATTCCCCTCCAGTAGACTTAACTGACAGCTTCAAGAGTTTGAAGACCCTGGAGAGAAGTTACCGATGGGGCCTCCACTGTCATTTCTGCATTTGCAGAGTGCAGCTGGCTGTGCATGGGTTGGGGAGGAGGGGACTGGCACTGGTAGTGGGTGTGCCCAGAGGATGGAGCCAGGACAATTAATCAAGTGCCTTTTCTACAGGATTTCCATTGGCCTTGGATGACAGATGTGGCAGAGGCACCCAGGAGAGCACTATTTTGGTTTCCAGCTGGGAACGTGCACTAAGTTTTCCTTAATACCCACAGCACCCAAAAGGCTTTGCTGTAATACACTTTAATGCATGAAACACTCATAAATTATCCTTCGAACTGTTACAACTTCCAACCTGGAACAACTTGGAAAAACCAGCCTAGCAAGCAGGCTCTTTTATAATCTCTCAAATCACAACAGAAGAAAAAGTTCAAGCACGAAACACCTTCCTTAAGAATCTCGGAGTTTTTTTTTTTTTTTTTTTTAAGAAGGAGGTCTGTAATTAGAGGGAGCTAAGCTGCTTGTTTCTGCTGGCTCAAAGTTGCAGCTCCCTGACCCCCGAGTCCTCTCTTCCTCCCCTAGATCCTCCTCTCCTGAACCCAAGGCGCTGCCCGCCCCAACCTTCCACGCCCGCTTCTCCCACACCTGGCAGCAGACAGCTGGAGATGAAGCGTGTGACCCAAGTGGCACGGCTGAACCTTGGCGACCTCGACCTGAGGTTGTCCAACGCGGCTCCGTGGAGGGCCCCGGTACGCCGGACGGACCCTGGCATTGGCTCGCAGACTTCCTGGGTTAACCCCCGGAGCCCTCAGTCACGACTCCCAGCCCTTCCGAGACGCGCTGAGGGAACTGCCCTAGGTCTAGCGCGCCCCGTTCCGCTCGTCCCCCTACCTGGGAGCAGCGCAGCACTTTCCTGACTCGGCGCTCACCTCAGCCAGCGCGCTCTGCGCTTCCCCCGCGGTGCGGGCCGCCACTCCTCCCGCCCCGGCGCGCCAGCTGCCGGCGCATCCCTCTCGGTGCCCATTCGCTCTCCCTCACTTGCGCGTTATCCACTTCTAGCCCTCGAGCTAGACCCTGCCATGGCCGTGGGCTTCTGCAGGCGCCAAGGCTGCTCCCTGGACCGCCGGCCATCCCGGGACTAGGAACTCCACGACGAGAACGAACGCTGTTCCCGCGGTCCGACTCGTCCTCCCGCGAGGGTCCCGCGACCCCACACCCACTCGGGACATTTCTTAGGGCTGCTCTTGGGTCCGCGGGAGCCTCAGGGGTAACCAGAGAGCTCGCCAGACCGGTATCCTTGCATACTCTCCCGCGAAGCCCAGCCACCCCGGCCCGCGCCCGCGCTGCGCCCCTCTCGGGATCGGCTCGGGGCAGCCTGACTCACCGCTGCGCTCCCCTCCGGCTCCCAGCGCTCTCTGCTGTGCCGGAGCGCCGAGCTGCTCTCACACAGGCTTCTTGAATTCTTAGCCCCTCCTCCCGTACTCCTGAGTCACACGCTCCAAATCCTGGCCCCCATCCCTCCCCTCCCCACCACCAGCCCCGCACCTGCTGTGGCGGGGTGGTGGTGCCTGGCTGGAGGGGGTCCTGAGGACTAGAGACGGATCGCTCCTGGAGGGCTGGCCAGACCCAGCCAGAGAAGGACTTTAAACTTCCAGAGGTCAAAGGGAAACCCACTGGGGTCTGAGGGGCCGCGCGCGCAAAGCCGGGAGGAGGATTTTCTGGGGCACCGGCGGGGGTCGTTGGGCCGACTGGTTGGGGCTAAGCGGAGTTGCTCGCAGCTTCCCTCACCTCTCCGCCCTGCCCCCGCGCGTTGCCCTTCTCCAGTGCTTCCCTGGTCTGCCCGGCGTCGCCCTCAGTGCCCCAGGCATTGGCTGCTCCCCGCGCCGTCTAAGGGAGCTTTTCTTCGTGGCACCTTTCCTCACCCCAGGATAGGTGAGCACCCAGGGGGAGCTCCGCGAGGGGCAGGTGCCCAAGCTCCTCTGACAAGGGAAGGCGGCTGCAGAACCAGTTAGAAGGCCCCCAGGCACTGGCGAGTCCAGCGTAAGGACAAGGGGCAGAGGACTTCAGGAGTCAGGAGGAGCTAGACCAGGGACCTTAACTTAAGGCCCTGGGTTCCAGGAACTTCCCGGAGTCCCTGGCCCCTCTGAAACGGTAGGTTGATTTGCGCGACTGTGTGCAATGCTAATATTCTTTTCTGGGCTGAAGGTCTGCAGCTTTCATCAGTTTTGCAACGGGCCTGTGACCCCTAGACTGACACAGCCAGCAAACCTTCTGCTTAGGCCCTCTCTCCACACTCCAGGCCCCACACAAATCCTTCCTGACCCTTCAAGATTTCTTGAGTTCCCTGGATTCAGCCTGACAGGGGAGCTTGCCTGACTTTCCCCTGCCCCTCTGCCAGGGCTGTTCCCACCCCAGCATAAAATTAGCAAGGGAGAAATACCCCTGAAGTCAAATTTGTCACCAAATGTGCATCATTAATTGTAGCATTCCAGGGGATTCACAGCTCTTTGGAAATTTACAGCCCCATTCCCTCCTGTGTTGAGCTTGTCTGTGTCTTCACTTCTTCCTTTAGCAAAGGTGGGTTGGACCGCTACCCCGTGTGGATGCCACAGAGGATAAGTGGGTGTGGGGAGAGTAACAGGAAGGGAAGGTGAGGCACAGAATCTCTCTATTGCTGGTGACACTAGCCAGTGCAACTCAGCAGAAGGGCACCCTCTGGGGAGCTGGGATTTAGTGAAGCAGATGATTCCTGTCCTAAGTCCTGAGGTGGTCCTTTACTCCCAATGGATGGCACTTGAGCCAGATGACACCCTGACTAGGCATTTCCAACTCCCTTGGGTCAGATTAGTCTTAAAGTCTTACTTCTTTCTATTTTCACGTTTGCTCCCATAAGAAAGTTCATTCCATTTATACGTGCTCTGAGAAGGACGAAGAAGGCAAAAAAGCCCTACAATTGGAAGTCGGCCTTAGCTTTGGTGTGACCTCGTTGTTTCCCAGCCTTAGGCTTGTCCACTTCTAACTTGTTCAGATACAGGCTGGTGTATGAACACACTTTGGAAGTGAGGGCAAGAGGCCAGGGAACACCGTGAATGGCCCTTTCTACAAAAGTAGTATCATAGTCGGGGTGATCCATTAGGAAATTTATCATCGTCAATTAAACAAAAGAATTTCCAGACAACAGGATGAATTCATCCATCAATCATGTCATGTATAAACTTGCTTGGAAAGCACTAGCCCCAAGCCTTACGTAATAGCTGCCTGAGAATTTGGGTATGAAATTAAACTTTTAGAATAACAGAGAATTTGATTGTTGAATACAGAGCTTTTGTATGTGTTCTTGTGGCATCATTCAGAAGGACAAAAGGATTTGGGGCACTTGTGGTTCTTTTTCATGTGGTATGTAAGGGGGAAATTTTTAAGTGATGTAAGCAGAGTGTAAGTTTGCTTATATGCTCCATCCTCATCCCATAAGTTGTTGGTCATATTCTTATTGCACACGTTGGTTTAATAAGAGCTCCTTTCTGCCCCTAACTACCTCTGTTTCTGTCACTGGACTTCAAGGATCTTGAGTAAATAAGAACGTGTAAACAACAAACACAAAAAAACTCCAAAGATTGTTGACTGAGAGCCTACCATATGCCAGGCACTGTGTGCTGGCAGTGGTACCTGCTCTCAGAGAGCTTATGTTCTAGTGGGGGCTTGATTATTAGTCCCTGACCATGTTTATCACAGTTTCCCTAGGTCCTAGCATAGGACCTGGCCTGTAGTAGGTGCTCAGTTGATACTTGTTGAATCCAACAACGGTCAGAGTCACTTGTGACTGTCAGACAACCCACCAACACTGGATTGGTTTCCAGCAGGTTCCAGATCAGCCTGCCTTTGGCACAGAGACCACAGCCAGGTGCCTTTTCCCCTGCCTCTTCCACTTTCAAGAAGGTTCCAGCAGAAATGTCCTTCTCTTGGGTCATTGAGAGAAGGACTTCTAGGCCTGGACCAGCTACATTCACAGGAATGAAAAACAGCTGAGAGGGCAGCGGCCAGAGGAATGGTGCAGACAAGCAGAGGATAAGAATGTTTTTCTGTACTAGATTTTCTCGAAAGAGCTTTGAAACCAGGGTATCAAAATAACCAGCAGCTGATGCATTTGCTGACTTGGAGGAGAGATTGTGGCGTGTACAGTAATTGTTGTTATTTCTGAAGATCTAGAAGCCTGCAGCCATTGAGTGCCTCATCAACAGCAACAGTCAGCTAGCACAAACCCCTGGCCTCTCCCTTGCTTCATTCCAGGAGGCCAGGACAAAGTGCATGTGCTATTTAAAACACCAGCAGGCTCAGCAGAGATCTGCCAGCAAGGATGGAATCACTGGATCTGCTCTTTCTTCACGTGAAACACAGAAATATTGTCCCAGTTGCTGGAGGAAGTGATAGCTTCCGTTTAAAGATTTTTTTTCCTCTTCCTTGTAATCAGAGTGAAGAAGAACTTCAGAAGAGGATATGTTTCATAATGCTTAGTGAGATGACATGGCCACAGAATCACAGAAATGATCAATCCAGCCACCTTATTTATGGATTAAGGAACAAGGGCTCAGGAAGGAAAAAGGCTCAGCCAAATACACGTGGCCAGTGTCAGGCTTTTTGACTTCTAAGCAAGCCTTCTTTCTACTACACTCCCTGAAAGAGGCTGGGAGAAAAACTGACCAACTCAGGCTACAGTAAAAAGCTGGTAAAGGAACTAAAGTAGGCCAGGGTGCAGAGAGGGCCAGTGGTACCCCTTTCATCTCTGGGCCATCCCTGCCTACTCCTGTGTCCTGCTGCTGGCTTTTGCTGTTTCTCCTTGAGATCTCCAGTTCCTCCATCTATACTAGTTCCCTCGCTTTTGCTTGTGAACATTCACTTGCCTTTTCTCTCTTAAAGAAACTGCTAGCCCAAACTCTGGATTTCTCAACTTCCATTCACTATCAAATTCCTCAGCAAACTGATCTATACCCATCATTTCCTTGCCCCCTCCCCCAAACTTTCTGCAACATAGTTCCCATCTTCCTCCCCTTCCTTTCCTTTCTCCCTACTGAACTGATGATTTTTTTTTTTTTCTTAAAGGTCATTAGTTGCAAGAAAACCACCACCACCAACACAATCTCAGCAGCATTTATCTAGTGCTTGCCTTATTTCAAATACTGGGCAAGGCACTTTTCCTAGCCTTATTAATTGGTCCCGTTCATTTGTAGATAAAAAAGATGATTAAAAAAAAAGAAATAATATAGATAATAGACTCAAGGATAAACTATTAAGAGCCCACCTCCTGTTTGCTTCAAAGTGCTATTTGCAAATGGAAAAATAAATTAGCTGCTAAAAACATTAAAAAAAAAAAAAAGATGAAACTCTGAGAGGTAAGTCACTTTCCAGGTCTCATAGCTAGCCAAATGGCTGAGCAGAGAATTGAACCCAATCCCTTGCTGTTAAATGCCATGCCTCCTCCTCCTTTCAACCAAGCTCAGCTGGCTTTGCCAGTCCTAGTCCGCTCTATTCATGACCTCCTTTGTCTACCACTTTCCTTTCAGAACCCCTGTGACTGCACTATCCTGGCTTACTAGCCACCTCTGATCTCTTCATCTTCCGTCTGCACTCATGGGCCTCCCACAGCTCAGTCCTGGGGCTTTACATTCTCCTCCACTCTTGTTCTTCCAGGTGTTTTTTCTCCTAATTTTATAATTCCAAGCATAGTTTCAACTCTGGCCTCTCCTTTAATCACCAACACTTGGAGTGTTATATGCAAAGCACTACCTAGGTTCTTGTTTCAGCGAACACGCACAGGCCCTGGCAAGGACTGTGTTTCTGTCTTTCCTCTGACTCTCAGCCCCTCCATCCAAAGCCCTTGCTCTTAACTCAGCCAGGCAGGTGCCCCCCAGATCCCCTTCTTGAAAGGTCAGGAAATCCATGTGGGCCCAGGACAGTTCAGCTCTTTTCCTGCTGCCCAGGAAAGTCACCAGTTTGGAACTGGCAAGATTTAGCCCATCTGTCCTCTTAGGTGGTGTGTCCTTAGGAGAAAGATTGACCCTCCTTGAGCCGTAATAATCATAATTACTTTTCATTATATGGAGTGAATATGTTAAACAATTTTCAAGCACCCGCTATGTGCCAGCCCCATTCTAGGTGCTGGGGATTCAGCAAATGAACAAAACAGCCTATAAACACATAGAACTTTATTTTTAATTTTTTAAAATAATTTCAACTTTATTTTAGATTCAGGGGGCACATGTGCAGGTTTGTTGCAGGGGTATATTGCCTGATGCTGAGGTTTGGGATATGATTGATCTCATCACCTAGATAGTGAGCATAGTCCCAACAGTTAGTTTTTCAACCCTTGCCCCACTTCCTTCCTCCCTGCTCTAGTAGTACCCAGTAGACACATGAAATTTAAATTCTATTAATTTGCTTCACCTATTTAATAAATGTGCATTATTTAATGTACATTATATGCCAGGACCATAAAAGTCAGTTGTGATTTTGGTGAGGTTGATCTGCACAGGACAGGTGAGTGAGACAGATGCAGAGACAGGCAGTGCCAACCGAGTCAATGATCTCCTTAGGTACCTGCAAGGAGAGTCAGGTGAGCCCTCTGGGGATTGGATCCTTTCCTCTGCTCTCCCGATTCAAACAGCTGTGAGCCTCCACCTTTTCAGACTGGTCTGACTCCAGTCTCCACAAGAACCACTGGTGACCCTGTGGCTTTCACTGGTGCTTTCTTCAGAGTCCCCTGAGGCTCTCTTACTCCTCTTCCACTGGGGCAAACCCTCAGGGTTCCTCACAAGCCTACAGCCAAGGCAAGTGTGCCTCCATCTGGGTCTTCACTATAGAGTCCTCCCTGGCCCTGGAGTTGGTACATTCCTATTGGGGCCACCCCAGAGATACTTCTGGGGCAGGATTCCCCAGTGATCAAGTTTGCCTGCATAGCATCACAGCTGCTCCTTCCTGTCACGTGGTATCATGTTGACAAGTAAGGTTTTGTGGTGCTGAGGCAGGCAAGAACCCCGCACTTTCATTTGTGATGCTCCTATGCAAGAGTCTGGGATAAATGAACTCTGCCACATCCTGGGTAGATCTCTGTCCCCTCAATGGTGACACTGAGCTCATTGCATTTATTAAAATCCTATCCTGGGGCAGAATCTGTGTTAGGTACAAGGAAACAAAGATCAAGAAGAAATGATTACTGCTGTATAGGAACCTACTATCCAATGGGGCACCAGGCACATAAACTGATAAGAAATCTGTAAGAGAGGATCTAGAGGCTGGGGAGATGGGAAATTCAACCAACTTAGGCCTTTGCCTTTGTTGTTATCCCATTGCACTTTGCATAAATTCCATATTCTTGAAGAGACTTACGAAGTTCTGTGTCATCTGGCTCCTCCAGCCCCCCTTCATCCTCCTTTCTTGCTACTTTCTTTTCTTTGCTCTAGCCTCTGCCATGGTGAATTTATTTCAGTTCATTTCACAAGCAGCGCCAGCCCCACAGGTCCTATATGATGTTTTCAGTGCTTCAAAAACTTTTAGCTTTCCCCCAACTCCTTCCACCCATCCATTTTCTCTTCCTTTGAAACTCAGCTCTGAGAATCTTCAATGACATTTCTAGTCAGGTGTTTTCCCTGATTCCCCCAAGTTAAGACTGAGTGTCCTTTCTAGGTGCTTCTGCAGCCCTCCATATTGCACAAAACACATGCTCAATAAATCATTTAAAATAAGATATTACCTGAGTTAAGCTTTGAAGCATGAGTAGGAGCCAGGAGAAGAATGCTGGGAAGAGCATCATTTGAGACAGAGAGAACACTTTGAACTAAGGTGTGCAAGTGTGAGACAGCATGTTGCATGCAGGAAACTGCAGCTGATTCAGAATTGGTGGGACATGACGTGGTAGGAGATACTGCTGGATCGGTCACTGGGAAGGTCGAGGAAGGCATGGATAATGAAGGGTGAAATCAAATGCAGAGAGACCACCTGGGGCCACTAGTCATAGTCAGGGTGACAGTGATGGCAGCAGGCTGATTCATGCCCTGGGAGCTAAGCCTGCAGAGCAGAGATTCAAACAAAACTTAGGGTATAAATTCATCAGGGAGTGGGGAATGGCTGGATGCAGGGGTAGGGTGAGGAAAGGGTCTCCTGGGTGCCCTCTGGAATCCTGATTTGCCTGAACAGGTAAATGATGATGCTGGCTATGGAAATAGAGCATCCAGAGGTGGGGCCTATGTGGTGGCCTGGGAAGCAGGGGTCTTCAATTTAAGATTTTGCTGGGCCCATGGAATACTCAAGGACGTATGTACAACATATGGAGTTTGCCGATCAGGAATGATGTTGAGGCTAGCTGTTTCTGCACACTGCACACAGGCTGAAGGCAACCAGTATCATCATCTCAGAGTCTCCACTGAGAACTTAGCCCCCCATGAAGCTACACTCTCACTGGCCACCATGTTGGCACCATGCCAACTATGAGGCATCTCCCAGAGGCCAGAACCCAGGGAAACAGATCACTTACTCCAGTGTTCCCTGGTTCCCTCCTACCTGTTTATTTCTATAATACTCATTCTCTACCTTGAGGTGCACGCCAAAGTGTGAGAGCAGTTGGGAACCCTGGCAGATGACCACCTTGCCTTTCCCATTTCCTTCTTCCTCTTCTCCTCTCTGGGCTGAACAAGAGTGTTTTTTCCTTCTCTTCTCAACCAGAACTCCTCTTACATCACATCCTGAGCTCCCTCTACCATAATAGCTTAGAGTAAAACTCTGTGATCAAGCTCTCCAAGTCTTTATAATCTGTGAGAGCTTAAGAAATTCAGCATCCCTCGCCCTTTTTTTCTTTCACAAGAATGACTGACTTTCAAAACCACTGTCTTGCTGTGAAATGTCTTGCTAAAGATGTATATGGACAGTTTCCCTTTGCATTCCAGCTGCAGCAGTCCCAAGGGTACTCTGTGAAAATCATATGCCCCTGGCAGAATCGGGGGGGAATCACACAACTGGCAAATGTGAAAGAGAATACCTATGCATTCCTTATCACATTTGTACAATAGATAACAATCTGCTATCCCCTCTAAACTATAAAATTTTCAGGAACCTTAAACTTCTAGTACCCATCATAATACCTGGAATATAATAGGTTTTCAACAAATGCATTTCATATGGATAAATAAATTAAGCTCAGAGGGTTTAATAATCATCTTGAACAAAACTAGCAAATAGCTAACCTAGTCTGTTGGTCTGTGATATAGATTGGATATTTGTCACCTCAAAATCTCATGTTGAAATTTGATCCCCAATGTTGGAGATGGGTCTTGGTGGGAGGTGTTTGAGTCATGAGGACAGATTCCTCATGGCTGGCCCTGTGCTGTCCTCATGGTAATGAGTGATGCCTCACTATTAGTTTCCATGAGCTCTGATTGTTTGAAAGAGTCTGGTACCACTCTCCCCTCTCTCTTGCTTCTTTCCTATCCCCATGTGATGCCAGCCCCCCTTCACCTTCTGCCATGAGTGGAAGCTTCCTGAGGTCCTCACCAGAAGCAAATCCTGGTTCTGTGCTCCCTGTGCATCTTGCAAAATCATAAGCCTAATACATTTCTTTTATTTATAAATTATCCAGCCTTGGATATTCCCTTATAGCAACACAAATGGTCTAAGACAGTCTGCAAAACTCATGCTCTCAGTACCATACCTTACAGACTAATATTTGGGAAAATTCTTAAAGAACCAAATCAATTTTTATCAGCATGGTGGAAGCTAAGAAGACTCTCTGTATCACTCAGATGTGCTGGTTGATTTAACTCCTCCATGACCTTTAGCTGTGCCCCTTCAGCCTTGCTCAGTCCAGAGCTGTATTACTCTTATGTAAGCAGCAGTTTTGGACCACTGGGGAGTTCCTGGGACCCCTCTCAGGTACTGAAGATGTGCCTCCGTCATGTGGAATTGCAGGTTGAGCTGCTACATAGCCAATGGGAAACATGCATCACCCCTTATTTGACAAAGGTTTGCTTTGAGCAGGACTTCAACTTCTGCCAAATTCTGAGTCTGGCAAAAATTGCCTTGCTCTAGGGGACCTTAGGTCATCTTCAGGTCTCAATCCTACTCTCAGTAAATGGCCTAGAATACTCACTGGCTTTGAGATGAAACCACTGGAGTCCACTGGTTCTTGCAGGAGTATTTGCATTTCAGTGGGCAGCAGAGCTAACAGAAAAGATGGAGGAGATAGTTTGTACATTGAGTGAAGAAGATATTTGGAAGAATACAAGGTCAATGGGCAGGCCCTGACATCATTTTGCATAGGTTTTAAGATTGCTCACAGACAGGCTGTATTGACTTCCATGAATTATGCTCTATCTCGTCTCTGGGCGTTTGAAACACGCTCCTTCCTCTTCCTGGGACATTTTCTCTGCTCTGTGTTTCCTTCATTAAGCCAACCCCACCTCATTTCTGAGGTCTCAGTGCAAATGTGACTTTCTTACTGCCCAAGTCTGGGTTAGGTGTCCTCCTCTGTGACCTCATCATCCCCTCTGACTGGGTCTCCACAACACTCTGCAGTCTACACACTATATTACAAAGGCCTACCTGCTTGTTTGTCCCCCTTCGCCTCCCCACCTCCTTTACAAGCTACTGTCTGGGGTGGTAGGGGCCGTGGCATCCCCAGCACCTAACACCATGACTGCATGCAGTAGGTAGTCCATTCTTAATTGCTGCCTAACAATATGTTTACATGCACACTCTTAGATTCTTTATTTGCCTTTCTGTGGATAATCATACTTTCTTAGGACACACCTTTCCCCAAGAGAAGCAAAACAAAACAAAAGCCTAGGCTTTAGAACCATAAGATTTGAGTTCCTAATTCCAGCCCCTTCGCTCATTGAGTCCAATGCTTGTAAATGAAAATGACACCTGCCTGTAAGGCACATGAGAGGGTCTGTGTAGGGGGTACACAGCCCAGACTTGGGTGCCTCTCCTCTTCCACCACAGCTCCAGCACACATGCTCTATGCATACAGCCCCCCAGCTCCAAGCAAACAGCCCCCCAGCACACACACACACAGGCACACGTGCCTTTTCATGGGCTGAGCCTGATGGGATTATAGCAGTATTTGGGCAGACTAAGGGACGCTTGAGTGATTGTCACAAGGTTAAAGAAAGAGAGACTGCCAGATGCTTGGGAAAAACAGAAGGCGAGGATTCAGACCAGAACTCCTTCTTCAGGCTCCCAGCTCCTCTGGGCTGTGGGAAGTCCTCAGGCTGTCTTGTCTCCCTCATTTTTTAAGCCTGCAGAGTGCAGAGCTCTTTTTCTTAGGTTGGAGATTCATTTATCTGCATTCTAATTTTAAAAGTTCCCCACGTGCAGAGATGACTTTGATCTTCAGCAGGAGTTTATTTCTTCCTATTAGCATCACATTATACGATCTCTGACAGATTAATCACAGCTATTGTTGTACTGTTTATTCTAAACACTGTATAACTTTACTTTCAAAATGTTATTTTAATTAAGAAGGAAGTGCATTAGGGGAAGGCATTTTCCTGACAGACAGGCTTCTCTGGCCCCACCGAGCAAGCGTATGCCCTGTGCTGCCTACAATGGCAACGTCTCCAGCAACGAGCTCAAGTCCCAGGGAGCATGTGGGAGCTGGGGTTTTCTGCTGTCACAGGAGGACTGTGAATAACTTGAATTATATGTGTGTATATTGACTGTGACGCTGAATTATATATTTTGCCAAAATTTTTTTCTTCATTGTCTTTTTAAAACGTAGCATGTCCTTGTACCATGTAGCCTAAAGAATGTAGCTGGAGTTTGATAGAAGGATTTAAAAGGCAGAGTTGGGCCTGTGGCCTTTGAGGTTTCTTTATCCTACATGTGAGTCCAGCCTGCATCAGCTACTTCCTACCTTTATGACCTTGGGCAAGTTACTTAACCTCTCTGAGCAGCGGATTCCATAGAGGAGGAAGAACTCTGCTAAGGATGTGGATGGAGAGGTTTAACCGTGACAGTGCAGGTAAGGGACTTTGGAATGTTTCTTGGCATATGGTGAGTGCTCAGTCAGGGGGTCCTTTGATTCCACAGACGCATTTCCTTTTGCTCAGACCAAGCTAGGGACAATGAAGGGGAGAAGCAGACTTCGCCAACTTGACAGTTTTGCAGAGGGCCCACCCTGGTTTGGAAAGGGTAACCACTTTGAAGCCGCAGAATCTAGAAACACATTTCAACCTCACCATTTACCCTCAAGTTCTGGACCCAGAGCCAGCAACCAAGCTGGTTGGAGCAACAAGTTCATTTTTTAAAAAAGAAAAACATTTTGTGGTGAGGGAAAAAATGCTTGCACAAGAGGCCCAAGGAGAAAAGCTCTTATGTGTGACGTAGTTCCACTGGACAGAGATGAAATAAATGGTTACTTTGCCACCAAGGCCACAGGACGGGGCAAAGCCTTGATTTAAACGCTTCATCTGATGTGTACTTTGGTATAGATAAATCCCAAATCAGTTGTTTGGTATCGATGCTAATAGCACACTGTCAGACCTGATTGACCTGATTAAGATGACAAGGAGGCCTCCTCAGTCTCCCTTGGAAATAAGTAAGTCTATGTTATGGTGGAGGAGCAGCTGGAGGTGAAGAACTCCTATCCTGGAAACGGAACGTAGAAACCAGAAGCCTCTGATAAAAAGCTGCAGAAATGGAAAAAGAAAAATAATAATAATAATCTAAAGCATCTATAGGATAAAACCACCATTCCCACTTGGAATCCTGTATTAGTTCAAGAGATAACCACAGTTCCTTTGTGGTGCTGGAATTTTGTCATTTCAAATATTGAGCCCTTTGGCATAGAGTATTCAGCCTTTCTTTTTTGTCTCTGCATCAGCAGAACTGAACTGAGTATAGTACTTGGAAGAATTTGTCTTCAAATATAGTCATTAAATTGAATGAAGTAAAATTATTCCAAGAAATGGGCCAT
This sequence comes from Theropithecus gelada, assembly GCF_003255815.1. Taxonomy (NCBI): domain Eukaryota; kingdom Metazoa; phylum Chordata; class Mammalia; order Primates; family Cercopithecidae; genus Theropithecus; species Theropithecus gelada. Next base: position 7,567,143 of record NC_037668.1, read on the forward strand.
TGTTTGGGATCATTCGTTGTAGAGAAATATTTGTTGTGATGGGACTTAAACCATGTTCTTTAATAACAGCTGGGATCCGTTAAGGTGGAATAAAGATATATATGGAGGTAAAAGCTAAAGAAAGCACATATGGCATTGTCGTTAATGGAATTTAGAATGCAGTTAATATATGAAACAGGTCGCGTGTCCAGAAACAGCACACAATGTCACACTGTTCCAAATGTAGCTTTAGTGATCTTTCCACCACACTGCTCGCACATATGCAGGGAAAGACAAAATTGGTTTGCATTGGAAGAAAGGGAGGTTTACCCTGCACATCAAGTGCAGCATTTGCAGATCTCTCAATAGAGAAAGGAGGCACAGAGCATGCCTTTTTATGGGGACATTTCTTTTCCAATGAATTTGTTTTCATTGGAAACATCCTGTCTTAGTTAACATTTTTATAGGCTCTGATATACTTTTTGGCACTTTTATATAATGCGGATATTCATTTAAACTTCAGAAAGAAAAGTTAACACAATTTCAGTTTATTCTACACATTTTTCCAATACTAGGGCCTGGTAAACATTATAAGCTGTCCCTTATAATGTCAGCTGCCAATGGCTCTGAGGAGTGCTATTTGGCCTCTAACGCTGTGACTGTCTTTTGTAGCATTTTTCTCTTCAGGTTATTCTTTGCCTTCTTCTTAGAAGAAGAGATTCAGGTCTAAACTCCTTGTTGCCTCTCACCACTCTGTCACCCCTGGGAAATCTCCAATCACTAACTATAAAAAGCCGGTTTGGCTTCCCTAGACCTCAGAGCAGGTCTACAACAATAGTCACTAAAAATGGGCATTGTCCAAGGTTTGCAAAAAGCCAGAAAAGGGTTCCAATGTTAATGGTTTCAAATAGCTGTTTTAAAAGGTACAACTCATAATAAAAATCTAATAAAAATTATAGTCAGGCATCTCGCAAATTTAAAGTATGACATAGAAGTGCATAATACAAATGATTCTAGTTAGTGTGCTAGGATACATTGTGCTAGGATACGAAGAGATGTGTTGGCACTGTCTGTTTTTAGCTGTGCCCGACCCATGGGGAGCAGCTGAAAGAATGCTTTGCAAGAAGAATGGCACAAAGCTGGCAGGGCGAGAAGACACCAAACAAGACAAAGTGAAGAAGGGACCTGAATGTGTTCCATGCTTTGTAGGTGTCAAACACACAAACACAGAGAAAGAGAGAGTGAGAGAGAGAGCGCAGGATGTATTTTTTTAGTTTCTTTTAATACTTTTTCTTCTTAGGTTTGGTATTTGGATCAGGACCAACGAAGTCAAGGTTAGCGTGATGGAAGTAATGGCAACCTTAAGGGAAGATATTTGCTAAGACCTGCTCAGGATGGGTCTATACAAAACAGTGAAGAAGGTAGCACTCCTTTTAAATGTCTCTCCTCTCCTCCCTGCATCCCCTCCAAGGCCTATGCACACCTAGGAGCATCCCCTGTCCAGACTGGACATGAGGCAGGAGGGAAAGCACTGCGCTAGCAGTCGGGAATCTTTGGATATCAACTCGACCCATTTTCGTATCAACTCGACTCATTTTCTACATGAACCTGGGCAAGATCATTTATCTCCCTGGACCCCAGTTTCTTCAGATAAAATGAGTGGCTTGGACTATACTATGTGATTTCAAGGGTTTCTTTGAATTGAAAGTTGCTAAAATAAATTGATCCACAATAAGCCAACCTCTATTGTGAGTCTGTTCATTTTGACATAAACTGTTGTTAAGGGCAATGTTTATTTGAGAGGAATAACTTCTTTGCCTGCCAAATAAGGAACAGGGTTTGGGGTTTGTTTTTTTAAGGGGTGTGTGTGTGTGTGTGTGTACAGCAGGTGGTTTGGGGGCTTGAGAGCATTTTTATCCTTCTTGTTGTCCACACTGAAAAACTTGAGGTTATCTTTGAGTTTTCTTTTCCACCTAATATCTGATTCATTTGCAAATCCTAGTGGTTCCACTAAAATATCTAGAATATGATTGCCTCTCATTGCCTCCCGTTTTACTATGATCGAATACACCATCCTTTCATCCCTCACCTAGATTATAGCAATACTCTCTTAACTGCTCCTGCATCCAACTTTTGTCTCCTTTCAGTCTATTCTGAACACCAGCTCCAGCCAGATTGACCCTGCTAAAACTTCTCTTCCCAAAACCCTCCCTTGGACTCTGCATCAGTCAGTTTGAGCTAGATTATGTTCAGGTGATAAGCAACATCAACATCTCAGTGACTTAACCCAACAAAGTTTACTTCTCATTCAAACCACATGTCCCATCAAGTAGAGCAGAAGGGCTCTGTTCATCATAGTCCCTCAGGAACTGAGCCTGAAGGAGACTCCTGAAGTCACTGAAAGCAGCGACACTGACAGGGTAGTTCACACAATGGTTCTTTTTTTTTTTTTTTTTTTTTTTTTGAGACGGAGTCTCGCTCTGTCGCCCCGGCTGGAGTGCAGTGGCTGGATCTCAGCTCACTGCAAGCTCTGCCTCCCGGGTTTACGCCATTCTCCTGCCTCAGCCTCCCAAGTAACTGGGACTACAGGCGCCCGCCATCTCGCCCGGCTAGTCTTTTGTATTTTTTAGTAGAGACGGGGTTTCACCGTGTTCGCCAGGATGGTCTCGATCATGTGACCTCGTGATCCACCCGTCTCGGCCTCCCAAAGTGCTGGGATTACAGGCTTGTGCCACCGCGCCCGGCCAACACACAATGGTTCTTAAAGCTTCTGCCTGAAGTGACCACATCTCCTCCACTCTCATTTTGTTGACTAAGGAAGTCACATGGCCATGTATAGCTTCAAAGGGATGAAAAGGGGCAATCCTATCGTGTGGCCAGAGGGGAGGAATGGAAATGTTTGGCCAAAAGCATAATGGCAACCAGTTTCCCATCTTGTTCAGAGGATAGCCCACGTCACCCTCCTCAGGGTCCTCCAGGGTCCTGCATGGTGTGCCTAACCCCCAAACAACATTACCTGTCTGATCCTACCTCATTCTATCTTCCCTCTCCTTCCACTTCCACTCCTTCAACACTCCAGGCATGCTGCCCTCGGGGTCTTTGCACTCGCTATCTACTCTGGAATGCCCTTCCCCAAGACACCTGCAATGCTCTTCCCTAAGCACTCTAGAATGTTCTTCCCCATGACATCTTACCCAGGATGTTTCCCCCAAGACGTCCCTCACTTCTTCCAAGTCTTTGCTTAAGTGCACCCTTCATATTGAGGATTTTCCCAGCCACTGTAATGAAAAATACACACCCCACTCTCCCCATCACACCCCAGCACTCCTTATCCTGCTTCTCTGCCTTATGTTTTTTCTCCTGAACTTATCATCATGTAATACAATGCATAAGCAACTGATTTATTTTGTGGCAGTGTAGTTGTTTGAAGACTGAGCTCTGTATTACTTACAGAGGTTACATCCATGGCTCCTTCACTTCCTAGCTAGCTCCCTTGAGGAAATTACCTAGCTTCTCTGTGCCCCAGTTTCCTTGTCAGTTAAGAGGGTTAGTAATAGCACCTACCTCACAGACTGGTGGTGAAAGTGAAATATGTGAAGCAGGCAGAGCAGGCACACAGTAATAGCATTTTCTATTATTATTTGTTGTATGACTTGCTGCTCTGGGATGGAAGCTCCATAGGGAAGTAATATTTGTCCTATTTCAGCCCCGAACTGCAGAGCAATGTCTAACACACAATAGGCACGGCAGAAATATTTATTGCCTAAAAGTGTGACTGCTTGAATGACTAGTGCATCCGGCAAGCTGCCTTGCACTCACTCTCCTCTGGCCCCTTCATGACCTTCCAGGTCATGAAGCCCAGGTCTCTGGGCCTCAGCTTGGGTCGGACTGCAGAGGGGCTGGCTCCTCCCACCCAGCCAGACTGCCTATGCTCAGGTTCCCTGAAGCACCTGCCTCCATCACTGAGGGGACTTCCCTAGATGTGATGATGTGTGATGGGTGGCTTGGGCTCATGTTCTCAGGAAGCATCCTGATGCACTTTGAATCTGAGTATAAATGGATCCCAGAGTGCAGATAAAACCTGAGTGGCTCCGGGTCATCAGAAAGTCAGCCCTGATGCGGAGCAGAGTGTACTGCCTTGAACCCTGCAGTCTGCTCCCATGGTGCCGGGTTTGCCTGTTCGTTTTGAAAAATGGCCACTTGCTATTGTCATGATTTCTCTGTCTCCTGTGGGGAGTGCTAAGGACCCAGCAGCGGTCCCTGGGCCAGGCTCATAGTAGTTGCTCAATAAGAGTTTGCTAAATGACTGAGCCAATGGATTCTGAAACCCATTGAGTAGAAGCCAAACCCATTGAGAAGTACACCCTCTCTGGTATATTGGGGGGAATTTTAATCCCTCGAAATATGGGACATTACAAAGAGAGCTATCAGAGTCAAAAGTTTTCCTTGTAATTGGACAAATTAACTTAACAGCACAAATTGAACTATCTTAGTGGAGGGCATCTGGATTTCTGGGATGTTGTAGTGCTTTCTGGTCCAACATATCAGACCTTCACAGGTGGGTCATCTGCCTGAGGGAGCTCAGGGTGAAGTCAGCAATTTCCTGGTCTGTCCCATCCAGGATGCCCAGGAGCTTTCTATGGTGGAACTGGCTTAGGGTTACAAAGCAAAGTGTAGACGCTGAGAGAAAATTCCTGGCAGTGAGGACACTGAGAATGTTTCGTGTTCCTAAATATGTTACATATGGCAGTCTATAAGGTGTATAGCAGTGAGGGGAGGCCCGGGGAGAGTATCAGGCACTGTAATTCTTAGTTCTGGACTTGATTCTGTTTGCCAACATCTGATTCTGTGCAAGGCCCATGGGGAATCCCTTTCCTGTTTGTTGCTTCTCTTAACCTTTGGGCCTTAAGTGGAAAAGGTCCATGGGATGGGAGCTGTTCACAGATGACACGAGCTAAGAAGCGAGAATCAGGGGGTTGCTTTCTGTTTTACCTTGGGACTTGGCATTTGTCAGCCAATTTGCTTACTCCACCAGTGCCTGCCTTGCAGGTTACTTGCTGGGAGCTCTCCGCCCCCGCCCTACCCCATCCCTGTTGGGTCCCCTTTCTCTTACTGGGAAAACAGAGAGAGCTGTGCTTGTGACTTGTCTGGGGCTTAGCCCCAGGGGCAATGGTGAAGCAGGTAAAGCTTACCTGTGCTCATTGCTCTCTGTGGCTTCCCAACTCTGTTGCTTCTTCAAACCCTATGTAGCCTTAAACTGAAACTGTGTAGCCCAAGGAAGTTTTTTATGTTTTTGTGTGTGTCAATTTCTTCATCTGTAAAAAGATATTAATAAAACATGCATTTCTATAAAGTTGTTTGGAGGATTAAATGAGATGGTTCCCATAATGAATGCGTGATATCATCAATGTTGCCTCTCAGGAGAGGTTCTGATATCACTGCTTTACATGTTAGTGGCTTTAAACCAGCATTTCCCAAGAACAGCTGCCTTTAGCAGAGTGACCCCCATGGAGGGAGGCTTGGCATCAGGATAGCAGTTCAGGAAGGTGCTCCCTGGGTTTGAGGCTCCAGTGCCCCTGAAAACCACATTAAACGGAGAGTTACCTGCTCCTTCTAGGAACGACCCTCTCTGCTTTCTTCCTGAGAGAGGTTGCAGGCAATGATGAAATAAGGTCTGACAAGCATTTGTAAGTCCTTTGCAATCTGCTCTCCCTCCTTTTTCTCTTGAAAAAAGACTTACGGTACAGAAGCCAAAAATATGTCTTTTTGCCATTTTGCTTTTAGAATTTTATATCATTATCATATTCATATATCCTAGAGCTTTGCTGCTGGAAGAGGCTGTTTTTAAAAAGAGTGTCATGCATTCCCCTGGCCGAAGGAAACCTCTGAGTTCCCAGCTTATTTGAGAGAAAATTACTAATCAGCACAACTTTAGTTTGTGCTGATTGAATATCAGCTTTTATCAACAGTTCAAACAGAATTTCCAAATCAACAAATCAGCACAGTCGACAATATATGCCTAGTTTGGCATCTGTCCTTGTGACACCACCTCTCTGGATTAGATTCTGCTGGTGAAACCTGTTTAACTTAGCCAGACTGCTGTGCTAATTGGTACCACTGAGATGTTCAGAAGTCTGAACTTTGATCTGATGGAAATAGACATTATTGAAACAGAATTTTGTTTGTTGGCTCCGGGAGTATTGGCTCCTGGAGTCTTTCTGCTGTCAAGTTGCCGAAGGGCCATTTGTTTATGAAATTTGTTGTCTGGGGAGGAATAAGTTCTGGGGAAGTGCATTTAAAGATTTAGTCCCGCAAGGGCGGACGCATATGGAAAAAGACTATTGAGGAAAAAAAAAACCTTTTAAGCTTCTTCTGCAGGTACTACTTTTCCATATCCAATGGGTAGTGGATCTCTCTCTCTCTCTCTCTCTCTCTCTCTGTGTGTGTGTGTGTGTGTGTGTGCGTGTGTGTGTAAGGATACCAACAGGCTCCACTTTACAAAAAACCAGTAAGCCACAACTCAAACATGCAGAGAAAATAGGGAGATTTTTCACATATCAGAGATGCATTTTGCAATGCCCCTTTCAGTACCCCAGATTTGAAAAAAGAATCACGAATTCAATTTACGCACAGTATTTTAGGAATACAGGCACAGTGTAAAGTGAGGCACACCTGTACATTATTTAATAAGAAAGCATTTCTCTAGGATAAACAACCTTTTTACAGAGTCCCATGTTCTGGGTTTTGAAGCTTGAGCTACATAAGGTATGAATTTTCATCTCTACAAATTTCCCCTTTTAACTTACGATTCAGTTTAAAGTATTTTAAGGCTCAATAACAAACTCAGTTACAAGATTATTGGGAAAAGTCAGTTTTTTTATTTGTCAATGTTGCTCTATTTATTTTCTGGTGTTGATCTGTTTATTTGCTGTGTCACGCTTTTCTTAGTCCTGAGGGTTTCTTTTTGAGATCTGGCCCGGCCCCCACTCAGCCTCTGCTAAGCCACTTGGTAGTCTGTGCTCTTTGTGTCTTCAGCACCCTCGCCATGTCCCTTGATGAGCTGGTGGCCTCACCTTATTCTGGGTTCTTTGAGTGATGCTCCAACCACAGGTCAGGGGTGACACCTGTGGCCTAGGCCTAAGGCAATCAGCACATCACGTTCCCTGGCTACAGAGCTTGGTTCAGGAGTGGGCATGTGGCCCCAACAGGGCCAGTGAGATGCAATGAGATTCTGCTGGGAATTCTGAAACAGAAGGAGAGACCTCAACCTAGGCTCTCCTTCCAACTTGAACCTGAGGCAATGTAAGCTGGAGCTGCTTGGGTTGCACTGAGGTATGAGCTTTACTTGACAATGAAGCCTTGGGTGAGTAAGCAGAGCTGAGATACGGGGGACAAATTAACAAGGTGATAAGGACAGCTTTGATTCCTCCCTCTAGCCAGCCGTGCCTGAAGCTGGACATATGTCTTAGTCTGTGGGCATTGCTATAACAAAATACCATAGACTGGGTGGCTTAAACCACAGACAATTATTTCTCACAGTTCTGAAGACTGGGAAGTCCAAGATCAGGGTGCCAGCATGGTTGGCTTCTGGTGAGGGCCCTCTTCCTGGCTTGCAGATGGCAGCCTACTTACTACATCTTCACATTGCCCAGAGAAGAGACAGAGAGAAAGTTTCGGTCCTTCTTATAACAACACTAATCCCACCATGAGTGCCCCACCTTCACCTATACCTAATCATATCCCAAAGTCCCCACCTCCAAATACCATCACAATGGGGGCTTCAATATTTGATTTTGAGGGGCATACAAACATTTAGACTTGTAAGTTATATGGACTCATAAATTAATGTTTGGCTTTAGACTAATTAGGCTGAGTTCTTTGTCACTAGTAGCTGAGCCTTAACTAATAGAGAAACGCATCTTGGAGACCAGCATGTTTGAGTCCCGCATGTTAAGAGTTTCCATTTTTCCAGGATTAAAGTTTTTTCTTCTCCTCTACCCCATTTTTCTTTCCTTCCTCCTGAGCACAGGTGTGTCCCACATTGGAACATTCTGAATCAGAGTTTTGAGTCTTAAGTTGCTTTGTATACCTGCTTCCTGGATGGAAGGTAACTCAGCCAATTACGATAATAGAAAGGCTATGAAAAGGTTTAGACTAAACCCTGTTTTCATTTTCCTGCAGGTTTTCCTACACCGTGACTTCCACAGTAAATCTTTATATACTTATAATAAATATAAGTTTATTTGGGACCATAAATGATTCCATAGAATCAGTCTCATAAAGGCCACGATTACCTGCTATTCTTCAAACGGTCAGGAATTAAAAATTTAGGCAAGCAGAAGTGGTTTGATGATCTAGAATGTGGCAATGGATAGCCATGTTTTTTGCCAAAATACTCCAACTTTGCAAGATTGTTTTTATGTGTTGGTTGAGAGTTAAAATCATGATGACCACTCGGCTGGCTGTTTCTCTGCAGGACTGGAGTCACTGGCAGATATTGCAGATCTTGTTTCCAAAGTGGATGGGGAACTTGGGAGGCCTCCAACATTGGATTTAGTGTGAGCTAATATGAAAATACGGCAAGTGGTGAAAGAAAATGGGTTTTGAAGTCAGTAGACTTGCATTCCAGTCCCATCCTAACTGTGCAGAAACTTGGGCAAGTCACTTTACTTCTCTAAATTTTAATTTTTTTCATCTGTAAATTGGGAATAATAATTCTTACTCTATAAAGCTGCTGTAAGTTGTTTTTTGTTTGTTTGTTTTGTTTTTGTTTTTGTTTTTGTTTTTTGAGATAGGGTCTCGTTCTGTTGCCCAGGCTGGAATGCAGTGGCACAATCTCAGCTCACCACAACCTCTGCCTCCCAGGTTCAAGCATTTCTCCTGCCTCAGCCTCCCGAGTAGCTGGGATTACAGGCATGCACCACCACACCTGGCTAATTTTTGTATTTTTAGTAGCGATGTGATTTCACCATGTTGGACAGGATGGTCTCGAACTCCCAACCTCAAGTGATCTGCCTTCCTCGGCCTCCCAAAGTGCTGGGGTTACAGGTGTGAGCCACTGCACCTGGCCCTGCTATGAGGATTTTAATGTTCATAAAATAGTGCCTGACAAATTAACACTCAACAGTTTTCTTCCTCCCTCTGCCATATACACTGGGACAAACAATGGCCTAGAAATCAGGAGACCCTGTTCAAGCCCTGGCTTTATTCCTGATCACAATGATACTAAGTAAATTTGTCCTTTTTTTCCATTGTGGTAGCAGAAACAACATCATTGTCACTGTTTTATAGATGAGGAAAATAAGGTTTAAAGACTTAGACAAGGCTTCTCACTAGTAAGTGGAATTGGAAATTGAATCCATCTTGAAAATTAAGGCAAATTCCATTCATCTACCCACCCACCCATTCATCCCTTTATTCAGCAAGTATTTATATATGAGTATGTACTCTGGACCAGGCAACATATTAAGTGCTTAGGTTGCAACAATGAACAAAATAATCCCTGTCCTCATGGAGTGTAATGGTCCTCAGAGTTTTTCCTTTTTAACTTGCAGAGTAATTATCAGGTCCAAAAAAGAGAAGAAATGTGAAAGTGCTTTGTCAAGTATAAAGCACAGTCAAATATAAACTACCTTAGTGAAATAAAGCTTGAAGACAAGATTAGAGAAAAAAGAATGAAAAGGAATGAGCAAAGCCTCCAAGAAATATGCGACTGTGTGAGAAGATCAAACCTACATTTGATTGGTGTACCTGAAAGTGACGGGGAGAATGGAACCAAGTTGGAAAACACTTTTCAGGATATTTTCCAGGAGAACTTCGCCAACCTATCCACACAGGCCAACATTCAAATTCAGGAAATACAGAGAACACCACAAAGATACTCCTTGAAAAGAACAACACCAAGACACATAATCATCAGATTCACTATGGTTGAAATGAAGGCAAAAATGTTAAGGGCAGCCAGAAAGAAAGGCTGGGTTACCCACAAAGGGAAGCCCATCAGACTAACAGTGGATCTCTCTGCAGAAACTCTACAAGCCAGAAGAGAGTGGGGGTCAATATTCAACATTCTTAAAGAAAAGCATTTTCAACCAAGAATTTCATATCCAGCCAAACTAAGCTTCATGAGCAAAGGAGAAATAAAATCCTTTACAGAGAAGCGAATGCTGAGAGATTTTGTCACCACCAGGCCTGCTTTACAAGAGCTCCTGAAGGAAGCACTAAATATGGAAAGGAAAAACCATTACCAGCCACTGCAAAAATATGCCAAATCATAAAGGCCATCAACACTATGAAGACACTGCATCAACTAATGGGCAAAATAACCAGCTAGCATCATAATGACAGGATCAAATTCACATGTAACAATATTAACCTTAAATGTAAATGGACTAAATGCCCCAATTAAAAGACACAGACTGAAAAATTGGATAAAGAGTCAAGACCCATCAGTGTGCTGTATTCAGGAGAACCATCTCACGTGCAAAGACACACATAGGCTCAAAATAAAGGGATGGAGGAATATTTACCAAGCAAATGGAAAGCAAAAAAACCAGGGGTTGCAATCCTAGTCTCTGATAAAACAGACTTTAAACCAACAATGATCAAAAAAGACAAAGAAGGCCATTACATAATGGTAAAGGGATCAATGCAACGAGAAGAGCTAACTATCCTAAATATACATGCACCCAATACAGGAGCACCCAGATTCATAAAACAAGTTCTTAGACACCTACAAAGAGACTTAGACTTTCACACAATAATAGTGGGAGATTTTAACACCCCACTGTCAATATCAGTTCAATGAGACAGAAAATGTACCAGGATATTCAGGACTTGAACTCAGCTCTGGATCACGTGGACCTAATAGACATTTGCAGAACTCTCCACCCCAAGTCAACAGAATATACATTCTTCTCAGCACCACATAGCACTTATTCTAAAATTTGCCACATAATTGGAAGTAAAACACTCCTCAGCAAATGCAAAGGGATGGAAATCATGACAAACAGTCTCTCAGAACACAGTGCAATCAAATTAGAACTCAGGATTAAGAAACTCACTCAAAGCCACACAACTGCATGGAAACTGAACAACTTGCTTCTGAATGACTACTGGGTAAATAACGAAATTAATACAGAAATAAATAAGTTCTTTCAAACCAATGAGAACAAAGACACAACACACCAGAATCTCTGGGACATAGCTAAAGCAGTGTTTAGAGGGAAATTGATAGCACTAAATGCCCACAGGAGAAAGTGGGAAAGATCTAACATCAACGCCCTAACATCACAATTAAAAGAACTAGCGATACAAGAGCAAACAAATTCCAAAGCTAGCAGACAACGAGAAATAACTAAGATTAGAGCAGAACTGAAGGAGATAGAGACACAAAAACCCTTCAAAAAATCAATGAATCCAGAAGCTCATTTTTAAAAAAAGATTAACAAAATATTATTCTCTTTTCAAATATATTGATAGCATGGCCCATACAATAAGGTTCCACCTAATGCTGATTTGAAATGGAGAAAACACTTAACACACTGGTGAAGAGGATTAAGGAAGTTTAACAGTCTCAGTTCAAAGCTTCAAGCTCTGAAAGACATCAGGGCCTGAACCCAGATGTGGCCACAGGCAACTATAAAGAGGTTCCTGCATCTAAACCCCAGTGCCTGAGGCCACGTTCTGGGCTGTGCTTCTCCTGCAGTGTCTGTCTTGGTGACTGGCAGCAGCTCTCACCTTGCAGCCTGGCCTTCAGGCAGATGCCTTCTTTGGACTGTCTGCTGGTCCTTGTTTCTGACATCTGCCCTGTTCCTGGCTCTCAAATGCTTGGCTCTATTCCCATGCCCAGCTCCAGCACCTAACTATTCCTAAATATTAGGAAGAAAACCCAATTGTGAGAAAGTTGCATTAAAAAGCAGCACCTTCTAACTGGCCACTGCTCATTTCGTTGGCATCTGATTGACCACCATTGGGCTGCCGGTCCGTGGAGAGGGGTCCTGGAATTTAGCACATCTGTTCTGTTTGGAGAACACCAAGGAGTGATAGAAATTCTGGGATAAGCTTTGGGATGAGAGAACCACACAGGGTGTGGCCTCAGGCTGGCTGGGATGGGGTTCTGGGTCGCTTTGGTTTTGGGATTAAGCCCATGTTCTGTGGAATCTCACATGAGCTGTTAAATCCGTCAGGTTTTTTGTGTTTCTAACAAGTGGACTTCCTCAATGCTCTCCAAGCTCTCCTCAGGACTGTGTGCCCTCTACTCTATACCTGGCCTTCCAGCAGGCACCGAAAAGCCCAGTGAGCTTCTCTCTGAGCGGAGGAGAACGGCACAGGTGCCGATGTTACTGCTCCCTGCAGGTATGGCGGGCCCAGAGCCCCAGGGGCCGTGTCCCTTTTGAAGTGAGCTCCATGAACGTGGCACCAGAGGGAGTGTGGGTGGCTGCTCTGTTCCTAGCAGGGCTGAGGTTGGGCCCTTCAGAGCCACAGCCGGGCCAGCTGCTGCTGGGCTTCCTAGCATGTCACACGCTGGGGTCGCCAGCAGAGCACACTGCTCCCTCCATCCTGCCTTTAGGCCACCAACCGAGGGGCTCTTCCAAGTTGGTTGAAATCACATCACCCCAGGCGCCTGCATGTAGTGTGACTCCTGGTGCTGCACAAAAGTCCTCAACTGGAACCTGTGCAAGACTTTTAATATATGGCTGGGAAAAAGAAAAATGAACGTTCCCAGTATTTTTCCCATTCCCATTCCCTCTTCTACCAAGAAGATTTTAAATGAAGGGGGGTGGGGGGAGCTTCATACCAGAGGCAAGTTTGCAGTGAGAATCTCTGAGTCTATTTTTGTCCAGTACCATCTGGACACAAATCAAGAATCTAATTTTTCCCACTACTTTCTCTTTTTTTTCCCCCCCTTTGTACTTTAGCTGACTCTGAGAGCACGAAGCCTGAAACCAAGTCTGGACCACAGAATTCCATTAAAACATAAAGAATAAACAGAAAGAAAATGTCACTGAGTTCCATGAAGTATTTCCCCCACCTACAGTGCCCACGGCAGCCGGGGCCCTGAACCCCTCCTTCAGGACCTTCCAGATGCACCAGAAAGTGCAGGGAGGCTGGGTGCTAGGCACAGTGGCTGGCCCCTCCTGTTGCCACTTTGTACCTGGAGCTGTGGCTACAGTGTGCTCTGAGCCCTGGGGCAGGGATCTAAAGTGGACCCATGTGACAGTCATTAGCCAACCTTCAGTAAGTGCCAACAGGCTGCCAGTGGGAAGAGGTCGGTCTGTGAGACCTGGAAACCCTGTCAGCTTAGCAACTTCACCAAAGTGACAGAGACCCTTGAGGCAGGCCTGAAATACCAACCAGTTCCTTCCCTGTCTTGGACTATTTCCCTTTTTCCTTCATGGCCAATGCCCCTGGTCAGCCACAACTTGAGATATTAATGCAGTGGATTTTCTTAACATTATACTAGTGGGATTTGAGTGGATGGGTAGATTTCCTTTAAAGTCATTCGTGTCAGAGGACTTTGGCTTGGAAATAAAGTATCTGAAGTTCTAGGCCCGATCTTCTGTATAAAAATGAACGGATTTATTCAGGAGCCTGAATTTTGGAAACTTAGCTCTAAGTTCTGTTGGTTCACCTAACATAACCAAAGATGAATGTGGGGGCTTTGTTTCTTGTGTTTTTAATTAGTTTTATTTTTATCGGTACATAATAGATGTACAAGTTTTTGGAGTACGTGTGATAGTTTCATACATTTGCATAATTTGTAAAGATAAAATCAGTGTAATTGGGATATCTATCACCTTAAATATTTGTCCTTTCTGTAGCTAGAAACATTCCAATTATTATCTTGCAGTTATTTTGAAATACAAAATAGACGATTGTAAGCTAGAATCACCCAATTGATCTGGATTTTTCGGTTGTTTTTAGGAAGATGTGGGTCTGAAGACGCAAGGACTGGCAAGTCTGATCCCCTACTCTGATTCTCATTGCTGAATGTCTGGGTCTTCCTTGTGCACCTGCTGGGATGGGAGACTGCTCGCAGCATACCTGGCCTATGACATGCCTACCTCTCTGGGGCGGATCTTGGACGGGAAGCCTGCTTCTGCGAGAGTAAAGAATATGATGGAGCTCCTCATCCAATGGAGCTCCTCATCCGGGAAGAGGCAAAGAGCCAGCTGGAAGCCTGGTGGGCCTCTGCTGCCAGAAGGACAGATGCATCAAGTCAGGTTTATGGGAGAAGTTTTCCCAGACCACTATGTCCAAACTTCTGTCCATCCTGCTATAACCTCTCCAGTTAGATGGATGAAAACCAGACCAGTCCAGCCATGGACCAGAGCTGCACAGATAAGAACCCAAAGAAGAAACAAATGGTGTAGCATTAAGTATTTCTTTCCACTTGAGCAGAAAAATCAGTGACTAAGGGAACTGGAGGAGCGTGGTCTTTGAATGAGACTTGAGGTAATGAGATAGCAAGTGAACGTGGACACTTGCTCAGAGCTTTGCTAGAATACCTCATGGCTTACTGGACCTAGGACCTTCTCGATATAGAAATGACCATAAAAAGAAAGCAGACAGATTCCCATGAAGAGAAAGTGACCTCTCCTCTGAATTCCATGCTTGGAAAAGTACTTATTTAAAGGAAGGAAAAAAGTCTCCACAGCAAAACCTGGCTTGTTTAGATAACTTGGCCTAGGAACATGGCGGAAGCTGAACCCAAGAACATGCGTGCACAGTGCAACTTCTGAGTGGGAGTCGGTTGTCTCTTCTGAGTTCCCTGGACCTGAGAGTGTGACACTGAGACCAGGAGTGTGGAGAAATCTATCTCGTATTTATGATATGTAGTGGGATCTTGACTGAGCATTTCAACCCATCCTGTAGAAAAGAGTGCTGAATCATGGGGAGTCACCCTTCTAGACTACAGACAGCCTGAGTGGGTTCATTGGAACCAGCCAAGGTGGCCACAGGGCCAGCTTGGGTCTCCACTAGAAAGGGCAGGTGAGGGGTGCAGGAGGTGGCACATTCACAGAACAGGATGATCAGAAGCAGAGAGTTACTCTAAGATACGAGCACCAGATGGGGAAATTTAGCAGAGTGGACTGTAGAGTCACCTGGAAGGAAAAATAGAAGAGGATTTTATATTACAGCTGCTGTCAATGGTTCTAACCTTGAAGAAATCTATAGGTAAAAATATTATGAAATTACATATACCCTTTGTTTTCACTTCATTTTTAATTTTGCTTACTCTGATTGCTAGCTTTTCAATTTATATTTAAACAGCAGTTATCAGGTTTTTATTAAGATAGAAGAAAACTTTCCTTATAGACTCTATTTAGTTTTTTATTTTGAAATTTTGTTAAACTTATAGAAAAATTTACAAAAATAGTACAGAGAGTTCCTGTGTATCCTTCAACTAGCTTTCCCTAGTGTTACTGTCATACTTAACAATAATACACTGATCATAAATAAGAAATGAACATTTATACAACACTATGGGCCAAACTACAGATGTTATTCTGCTAGTGTCCTTTTTCTGGCTCAGGATCCAATTCAGGATATCAAATTGCCTTTAGTTATCATGATTCCCTAGTCTCTTCCAATCTGTAATTGTCCCAAATCTTTTCTTGACAACTTCAACATATATTTTTAAAACTTTTTATTTTGAGATAACTTTAAATTCACATGCAGTTGTAGGAAATAATACAGAGAGATCCCTATATTCCTCACCTAGTTTCCCCCATTGGTAACATCTCACATAATTGTGGCATAATATCATAACTTGGAAATTCACATTGATGAGGAACATGGATCTTCTTCAGATTTCACCAGTTTCACATGGACCTGTGTGTATCAGTGTGTGTGCACGTGTATGTGTCTGATTGTATAAGTTCTGTTCAGTTTCATCACATGTGTAGATTCATGTGGCCACCACTAGAGAACAGTTCTATCACAAGGACCCCCACTGCTACCCTTCTATAGCTACTTCCCTTTATCCCCAGCTCCCAATCCCTGGCAGCCATTAATTTGTTCTCTATCTCTATGGTTTTGTCATTTCAAGAATATCATATAGATAGAGTTATACAATGTATAATCTCTTGAGATTGGCTTTTTTTCATTCAGCCTAATTTTCTTGAGATCCATCCAAGTTGTTGCATTGGTCAATAATTCATTTATTTTTCTTGCTGAGTGGTACTCCATGGTTTAATGGACCAGTTTGTTTAGGCAATCAATTGTCGAAGGACATTTGCACAACCTCAGTTCTTTTGAAGTCAGTTTTTGTAGAATGTCTTTTGATTTGAGTTGGTCTGATGTTTTCACATATTTAGATCATGGCAATGCATTATCGTCATGAATACCATGAAAGGGCTGTGCCCTTCTGAGATCATCCTATCAAGGAGTACATGAAGTCAATATGTCTCATTACTGGTGATATTAACTTTAATAGATTGGTTAATTGGTATCTGCCAGGTTTTCTTCTTCTGTGAAGTTACTGTTTTTCCTTTGTAAGTAATAAATATCTTGGAGGAAACTGCTTTCTTTAAGGGAACTTTGACAAATGTGGAGGGTGTATTCTTAGCTTTCCTAGTTTATCTTGACCCACCAGCCTGTGGCTTTCTGGGTCACTTTGTCCAAAGAGCCAGAGCTTGTCATGAGGTATCAGTGATTAGAGTAGGAGGCATTATCCAAGAGGAAACTAAACACTGTATGCTTCTTAGAACACGTTCTTCAATGTCAAACCTTGATTGAAAAAAAAAAAACAGCCCAGCTGGAAATGCTAGCACTGTGGGTGAGGACACACTTTTCAATAATTTCCTCTGGTGGGTTGTGCACCTGCTTAGGTAGCAAAAAACTTGTCCCTTTAGAAGTAGATGCAACTAAAAGTGTGCAGTGGATGGCTGTGACTCAGACCTCTGAAGGGAGCAAGGTTGGCCAGTCACCTGCCTAGATGGGGACCCATCTGCTCTGTGTCTCCTGTTATAATGGAGGAGAGGTCCCTCTCTTACTTGAGAACAACTCCCCCCATTCCCCACCAATGCTTTGGCTCCTGTCCTCTTCCTCATTTATGGGATCTTTATGCTCTCAGTTTTACCACCATTCTCTGTTACAATCTATTATCCATCACGGCTTGAACTACAGATAGTTAAACATACTTAAATCTTTCCAGTCTAAAAAGTTACAAGGAATATAAATAAAGTAAGTGAGTAAGGAAATCAGTAAGGAAGTGCCCTGAAAATTCCAAGGGGCCCAAAACTCCGAGGACATTTCCACCCCACCTATAAATGAGTGGCTCAATGGCCATGTGACCTGGTTTTGACCAAAGTGATGGCAAGATAGGTTTGCTGTGAATGTTTCCTCTTGCTCTCAAATGAGAGACACATGGATTGGTTTAATCTTTTTCTCCAAGTGGACAGGAACCAGGAATGACATAGTCCTGACCTCCACATCAGCCATCCTACAACCACGATATGAACCAGGTTAAGGATGAAACGGGCATGTGGATGTTGAAATGGAGAGATGGAAAACATCTAGGCTTTCCTACATGTTAATCTTGGAAAAACAGGATATAGCATGGTTTCAGGTAGACCTAGTTTGTTCTAGCTCTTGCTCGTACTAACAAAGTACTTCATCTCTCTCATCTTCAACCTCCCTGTAAGATGAGAATAACAATAGTGAGAAGAATTAACATTTGAAGAGGTCTAATTGTGTGCTAGGCACTGTTCTAACTCACTATGTCCATTCATTAAATAGTCACATGACCCTAATTAGATGAACACTGCTATTGTCCATGTTTTAGAGACAGGAGAGAAAAGGCTTAGAGAGGTTGGTTCTAGCACAAAGTCACAAAGCTAGTAAAAAACGAAGCCAAAATTCCAAACAGATCTTGGAGTTCTATCCAACTCCCAGCTCTTACTACTTATTTGGAAGGAGGTAAAATTTGAGTCTGAGCCCTTACTATCTAGCACAAGGCCAGCAAATGGTAGGTGATTAATAAATGTTTGTTGAACAAATATGAACTCTTCATATACTTTTTGCCAGCATAGAAATTGGGAT
This sequence comes from Theropithecus gelada, assembly GCF_003255815.1. Classification (NCBI taxonomy): domain Eukaryota; kingdom Metazoa; phylum Chordata; class Mammalia; order Primates; family Cercopithecidae; genus Theropithecus; species Theropithecus gelada. The sequence goes on from NC_037668.1 coordinate 7,585,170, forward strand.
TTTCCTTTTGTGAGCAGAGAAATGCTGAGAGCTGATTGGGAAGAACAAGAACTCTGACTGCAGGCAAGTTGTGACTTTCAGGTGTAGAGACTTAATGTCACCAAGCCACCAGTTAAGAGCCTGTTCCATGTCCCTGGAAACCCAAGCTGTGTTTAGGCCAACAAGCTAGGAAAGTCTAAACAGATCTGTAGTACATGGGGCTCTGGTTTTTTTGTTTGTTTGTTTTTGACAGAGTCTTGCTCTGTCACCCAGGCTGGAGTGCAGTGGCACGATCTCAGCTCACTGCAACCTCTGCCTCCCAAGTTCAAGTGATTCTCCTGCCTCAGCCTCTTGTGTAGCTGGGATTACAGTTGCATGCCACCACGCCTGGCTAAGTTTTTGTATTTTTAGTAGAGATGGGATTTCACCGCGTTAGCCAGGATGGTCTCCATCTCCTGACCTTGTGATCCTCCTGCCTTGGCCGCCCAAAGTGCTGAGATTAGAGGCATGAGTCACTGTGCCTAGCCACATGGGACTCTCTTTACACTCATAGGGAGGGTTTATGCAGGACCATAGTACTTTTACACACTGTACCAGCAGAAGGAGACTGCATCAAGATGGCAAAAGCGCATCCTTATTGTGAGGAACTCCTTCACAGTATTATGATGGTCTCCAAAAGAGGAAAGGTAGAGTAAACATTATTTGAGTTTAGCACTTGATAATTTATGGGTTTAGAGTGTCAGAACATTAGAGACAACCTTGTAATGCTCAGCACAACTTGACCATACAATTTTTTAAATTCTTGATTATAAATGTCTTATATTAGATAAAGCAATTAAACTAGTGCTGATGAAGCCATGGTGGAGATGGCCATGGGAGGAGTAGGCCTAATTTTCATGAATGGATCTTGTGAGGAGCACTAGAAGATGCTGGAACCCTTGTCATGGCCCAGGGTTATTGTAGTTGATGCTATATTCATTCTATTTGAATGATACACCAAGACCCAATCCCCTTCCTTTGGTTCTCCCTGGACAAGAGTCTTGGCAGAGACTCACAGACATCTAAACTTTGGTCCAGGGGGAGTCATTAACACGTCATTTGTCACCCATCACATCTATCCCTAAAGGGAGAGTGCAAGGACTATGAAAATATCCTGTCCTGGGATTAGGGAAATAGGCAGTTGGAGCCATTTCCTTCCTTGTCTGCTGACCTGGGAGAGAGATTCCTTTTCCTATTTATGTTCTGGTTTTAAGAAATGACTAATTTGATCAGACTGTGTTCATGGGTAAGAGACAATAAGAAGATGCTGTCTTTAATTTCTTTGAATAATTTAATATTCAATCTTAATAGATCTTCCATTATGAAGGACGAAGTAGACAAAAGTTAACTACAAGACTTCTGCCTCCATTCTTGGAAAAGACATGCCAGCAATTAGATGCTGGTGGTGAAGGACTCTTTCCACAAGTTATGGGATTGCTGTCATTGTTCTTCATACAACACAGGACTTGATGTTGTTTTAACAGTTTTTGTCTGAAAACTATCTTGATTTTGTATTTTGCCTGTATTGTCCTCTTTTAATCATTCAACCTGGCTGGGATTCAGCAATTTCTGTGTTTCAAAGCTTTCATCCAACTGCTTGACTTAATCAATTTTAACACCTTTGCTTCTTTCACTTTGATCTTTGAATTAGCTTCCCAGAGATACTCTAAAGGATTTATGATTAAAACTTCTTTCTGGGTAAAAGATTATTATTAATAGTATTTAATTTTAATGTTTCCCATGTTTGCTATCTGCCCTCTTTTGCTTCACAAGTTTAGCATAACTTTTTCCCTTATTCTCACATGTCTAAAACATCTATCCCATCATCAATGGTAAGGTTAGTTTGTTTTGCTTATTTTTCCCCAACATGTGCAGATCTGGAGAAATGCTATATAACTTCAAAGATAATGCTATTATCATCACATTCACAGTGACATAAGAAAGCTGATGACGGTAACTGCTAGAGTAGGTCTATTATCTGTTTCTCACTAAATCTTTACCTGGCTCTTTTTAGATAAGCTATTAGACATGGGCTTTGGGTCACACAGGTCTTGATCCAAATCCTGGCTGCACTACTTACTAGCTTTGTGGCCTTGGGGAGTCTTTTAAGTGCCCTCTATTGGTCCAGGTAGGCCAGCTTATGCTGCAGTAAAAAACAATCTCACAATTTCAATGGATTAAAACAAGAAAGGTTTATTTCTTGCTTAGGCAAAGTCTGATACAGGTCTGGGCAGCTCTCCAGCACAGCTGTTCTCCTCATGATGGCTCAGCATTAACCCTCCACGTCTACACTGGTTTCCTGGATCACCATGGCACAAGAAAGGTTAAGTGGAGAATTAAGCATCAACAACTAAATGTTCCTATCCAGGAAAAACAACATTACTTCTGCTTCCTTTTCACTGGACAGAATTCATATGACCACAACTAATTTCCATATGGCAGAGCATAGCTACTTCCATGTGCACAGAAAGAAGACAGAAGTGGATACCAATGAAAAATTATAATGCCGCGTTCTATAACCCTCATTTTCCTCATCAATAAAATGGGGATAATACCTACCGCAAAGGGTTATTATGTCAAGTCAATAAGAAAATGTATATTAAATGCTTAGAATTAAAGCTGCAAACACTCAGATAATTGGGAGTTTTTATTATATGTATGTTAAAATGTAATAGCATGGACATAATGTTACTTTATTTTGTATGAAGGGAAACCAAAAGACATGGTATTAAGAGCTCTACATGGTATTTCCGATAAAAGCACCATCATCTACAACTGCTATTCGAGCCACTTGAGTGCAAGATATAACTCAATGCATCATTCAAAGAAAGAATGAGAAGGACATACATCAAAATATTAGCAATGGTTAGCTCTAGTTGTGAAGTTGTAAAAAATCTAGTTTACTTCTTTATAAATTTTATTTTTTTCTGGCTTTTCTACCATGAGTATGTATTATTAAGAATAATAGGCCGGGCGCGGTGGCTCAAGCCTGTAATCCCAGCACTTTGGGAGGCCGAGATGGGCGGATCACGAGGTCAGGAGATCGAGACCATCCTGGCTAACACGGTGAAACCCCGTCTCTACTAAAAAATACAAAAAACTAGCCGGGCGAGGTGGCGGGCGCCTGTAGTCCCAGCTACTCGGGAGGCTGAGACAGGAGAATGGCGTAAACCCAGGAGGCGGAGCTTGCAGTGAGCTGAGATCCGGCCACTGCACTCCAGCCTGGGCGACAGAGCAAGACTCCGTCTCAAAAAAAAAAAAAAAAAAAAAGAATAATAGATTATTACATACCAGGCTCCCATTTTAATTCCCACAATATTTTGTGATTTTGATGTTATCCCAATTTTACACTTAAGGAACCTGGGGCACAGAGAAGATAAGTAACTTGCCCAAGTAATGAATGATAGAGTCAGGATTTGTATATTAATCATAAAAAATAAATATTTTAATAGCACATTATATTTATGACCCCAATATTAAGTGCACAATATGTGCCAGTCACTGTATAAGAGCCTATGGGAGATACCAAGATGGACCTTATCGTATCATTGGGGAGGTAAGCAACGTATATACACAAAAAAGTTTATGATGCAAGTCCGTACATCAGAGACAATCATTCAAAGACAGAGACATGGTCTTCATACTCAGGACCTGGCATAGAACAGCTGCTGGATACTAATTTGCTGAATGAATAAATGATTAAATCGAATTTCAGAGCATCTAATTTTACTGATGAGAAGATGAAATCCAGAGAGGTTTCTTGGCTTGCTAGAATTGCACAGCTCTTTAGTGGGTGGACTGAGAGAGCCTGTTAGTCTCCTGCTGTCTTCTACCAGCTTCTCTAGGGGAGAGAGGACCTTTGGGATGGAGCAGTCTAAGTAAACTTCTGCTTTGCCATGTCAGACTTGATTTTGTCACCCTGATTCACTCTGCATCACCAGGGCCTGAAATGTCTCTTCTCAAGATGATCCATGGCCTCCATGTTGCCTCACACATGAGCACTTCTCAGTCTGCATGGTACTTGACCTTTCAGCGACATTCAACACAGTGACCACTTCCTCCTTCTTGAAATACTTTCTCCTCTAGGCTTCTGTGACAGCACAATGACCCGTTTCTCTCTTTTTTCATTGTTCATTCTGTCTGGTCTCCTTCGCTGACTTCTTTTCTAGCTGACCACTAAATACTTGAGCTCCTCAGGGATTAATCTACTCTGCCAACACACTTCACTTAATTCCAACCAGTCCAGCCATTCAACTGTCATCTTTTATGCAAATGAGTTGGAAATCTATATCTTTTCCCTCAGATCTGGATTCATGTATCTAAATGCTTACTTGGCATTTTCACTTGAATGCCTAATATGCATCTCAAATTAGTTTCAAAACCCAAACCTATTTTCCCCCACTCTTCTACATTTCAGTAAATGACATCAGAAATCTCCCAGTTGGTCAAGATAATAACCTAGGAATTATTATTTTGTGATCCCTTCCTTAAATTGTAACATCCAATCCACCAATAATTCCTCTTTTCTGCCTCCAAAATATGTTCCCGAATTTATTTGCACCATTTCTTTCCCACCTCCTCATTGTAATTCTTGCTTGGATAACTTCAATAACCCCTAAATGGCTACCTGCTTCGTTTGTTGCCCATATTCATTCTCCTCATAACAAAGAGAATGATCTTTTAACTGTGTAAATTAGATTTAATCCCATTTCATTTAAAATACCATCCAGCTTCTTATGTGGAAAATCTAGCATTTGCCAGTTTCTCTGACTCTCCACACTCTTCCTTCCCCAATAGCCTATTTCCTATTTCCAATCATCCTGAGCTCCTTCCTGCTGCAGTGTCTTTTCACATGCTCTCCCTCTAGAGACAGGACCAAATGTGTGCCTTTCTTCCCAGTTCTGAATTCAGTAATGTCATGTATGTTAGTGCCTGGAAATTGACTGTTGTAATTTTACACCATGAAAATCAGCAAACCTACAAATCGAGGCTTGCTTTCTTCTCTTTTGAGAGTGAGTTAATCAGGACCCCACTGCTCTTCCTTCAGCTTAACTCAAATGTTACTTTTTCAGTGAGGGTTTCTTTGACTACTGTACATGCAAATGCTATCCCCTCCCACCTCTAGTCAATGTCTAGTCTAGTCATTACTTTGCTAACCTCCTTTATAACACACTATCAAAATTATCCACGTTTGCTTACTTGATTGTCTCATCCACTAAAATGTGAGCTTTGTGAAGGCAGGGAAAATCTCTGTTTTGTTCGCTGCTATATTTACCATTCACCTAGAACAGTGCCTGGCGCATAGTAGGTGCTCAATAAACACGGTTTGAGATTTGAATAATCAATCCCTGTCTTGCTTCCACCAATTATCCTCATACTGACCCTGGTCTGCTCCCTCTGAGTTCCCCCTCAACTATTCTTTTCAAGCTCACTACTCAACCCTAGAGTCTTCTTTCTCCAATGTCATCATTGCTCATCCCACAGAGCATACAGAGCTCATTGGCTGGCTGCCCTCACCTACCTACATCTATGCACACCATACTATCTCCCTTTCTTCCCACCCTAGAAAATGGTTTCAGCATTCATTAACCACCTGCCGTACAGAGATAAGTACCATACTTCCCTTGTTATCAAGGATATGATGGGCTGATGAGGAACAGAGGTCTCTCTTTTTTCCTTTTTATTCTCGGGTCTTGTTCTTACCTAATTATCTTCTTCTATTCTGTAATTCCAAATTATTTTGTTCTCAAATGACTACTTTCTCCCCAGCCTATAACCCTGTGCATATCAAGCCTGTCTTACAAACAAGCAAAGAAATTCCCTGACCTCCTCCCGTGTTCAGCCTCTGTCCTCTCTCCCTCAACGGTCAACCTTTGCAAGAATCATCAATACATGCCGTCTCCACTTGCTTACCTCCTAGCCTTTCCTCTGGCCACTGAAATCAGGCTTCTCCTGCTACATCTTGACAGAAACTTCTTCTAATACGAAGCCCATGAGGTTATTTCTTGTCCGAGAAAGTGGCAGAACTTATTTATATTCAGGCAGTTTCACGCTAGAATTTCATCTCCTTATTCAATACGCCTTATTGCATCCCTTTCATTTTCACCCAACACTGTCTCCCTAAGCAATCTACTCATGGTCTTGATTTTAATTTCACTTATTATCCTAATTATTCTAAAATCCGTATTGTCAAGGTAACCCTTTCTCCTAATGTCAGCTAACCTACTAAGGTGGAAATCTATTCCACTTATGTACAATTTAGACACAACATATCCTGCCAAACAACTTCTTCTATTACATTATCCCACTCTTAATTTATTCATTCACTTAACCAGCATCTATTGAGTATTTACTAACCACCCTGTCTCATCAGTAAGTAATAGGAATATGAAGGTAAATAAAAAAGAGTTAGTCCTTGCCACCAAAGAACCTAAAATCTAATTGGCACAAAAATATATACAAATACATGATTACAATGCAACATATTAGTTGCTGTAACAAGCATGAGTATAGTTTGCTATTGAAGCACTTAGGAGGGACATCTAATCCACTTGTGATTGGATTGTTAGTTTGTAGGTCAAGAAAGTGTTGTTTTGATCTAGCATAATTTGAGTAAACCATTTGATAAAATTTCTCTTATATATTTTTGAATAAGACAGATATTTAGCCAGAGATGAGTGGCTGAAGGACCATTAATGGGGTGAGTTGATTAATAAATTGATACAAACTTAAGAGGGATATGAATCTTCGATACCAGATCAAGGAGCTCCATATTGAGTCCAGCATTATGCAATGTTTTCATCTATGGCTTAAATGAAGACATAAAGGCTATGTTTTTCAGCTTTTCAGATGAAACCAAGCTTGAAGGAAAAACTAGTGTTTGTTGATAGAACTGGCAAAAATAACTCTGGACAAATAGGAAGAAAGAAGCAAGATGAGATTTAATTGCAAAGTCTTACATTTTAGATTCAGTATTCAAATAGACAAACACTAGCTGTAATAAATATTACTTAACTACATATGAAAAATGTATTTGAAGTGTAAGTTAGTTATATAAGAATTAAAGAAGAAAGGGGGAGGTGTGCCTTTCTCTGTATTACTACATTGCTCAGGCCACACAGGAGTTTCAGGAGCTACTTCAAAGGGGAAAATTGACAAATTGATATGGGTTCAGATGCAGTTATCAGGATAGTGAGGAACTCCTTAAGGAAATGATAAATCTTCATTTGAAGAAGACAAAAGAGAAGATGTGAGAAGACTCCTCTGTACTTATTCTGTGTAGGTCCAAAGGGCACTACAAATAGGTGGAAGTTAGATGAAGGAAATCTTTGGCTCAATTAAAGGAAGCATTTTCTAATAATTGGAGATAAGTGACAATGAAATGGGCTGCCTTTTTGAAGAGCTGAATGTTTTAACACTGAAAGTTGCAAGCAGAGGCTGGAGAATGTTGGGTGCCTGGTTCAGCTGGTAGTCAGGCTTAATAATATCTAAATGCCCTTCTAGACCTCCACATATCTTTGGCTCCTCTGGGAGGACCTGAAAAGAGGAAGGAGAGTCACAAACAACATAGTCTGCTAACAGTGAAGGACAGACTTTGCATACATGTACCTTGGAAGATGGATGTTCTTTGTTCAACCATCTGTGCACACAATTAGCAGCCACTATCAGCGGTGTTATCTTTAAATACAAAACACACCACATGGATAAAATGTGCACAAATACATTTCTGCTTAAGTAGTGAACCAATAAAATAAATGACCGTGAATTAGAATGCCTAAATATATATTTATATGTTTAAATAAGAGACCAGTTCAATTTCAACTCAAGAACACTTTTATAACCCACTGTGAAAGATGGGGTGATTTAAAAAAATTGGTCTTTGTGAAGAGAAGAAGGAAATTAAATACATAGTGCACTATTTAAACAACATCAAGGCTATGATTCAAGAAAACAAAAGGCAGGAAATACGAAGTTGAGGTGTGATGTGTTCTCCTTCATTCCAGCTGCTATGTCCATTCACAGAGACAGCTGAAAAGAAAATTGGAACACTATGTAGGCACAGTTTTAAAATATATTTACTTAAGAGAAAACATGGCAAAGATCTTTCATTCTATTTATGGGAGAAGGGATTAAACACTGACTCATCAGAGTGTCTTAAAAACATTTTACAAGTTCAGAAAAATTTGCTAATTCCTGTTTTACTTACCATGTGTAAATCAGCTGTGTTATTCAGAGACAGATTTTCTAGAAATTGATTGAGTTAAGTGAATCTGTTCAATTTCTCCTGATTTCTAAGGGATTGTATCAAAATAAAGTATTTGTATCTAGTCCTGTTGAAAGGCCATATAGATAGAGCAGAAATGTGAAAGAGAAAACAAAACCTGCAGAGAGCATAAAATGCAGGCACAATGCTACTCCTTCTTTTCAGCACTGGTCAAAAGAGAAGGACGTGATAAAGGGATGGGCATATTTGTCTGTTGCCCACTGGATGATGGTATTCTGCTGTAGGATGATGGTTTTCTATTGTGGCTCAAGATTTTGCTATTACCGATGTGACCTGAAATCCCTGTCTTTCTTAACAAAGGGATGAGGGGCATGTTTTTAGAAGCCATGGACAGAAATAACATGGAAGAATAAGAACATGATAGATTTGAAAAGAAAACAAATCAAGAGTCCTGAAACATATGTAGGGATAAGGCCTGAAACAAGGACAAAGAAAGTTTTGGTTTTTTTTTAATTAAAACAAAACAAAACAAAAAACAAAAAAGAATGCTGTTAACCTGGAAGGACACATGCATCAAGCTGTCCAGTCCTAGGAATTAATTTGCCTTGGTCTATCCACAGCCTCCATGGGATCCATCAAGCCTCCTTAGCATGATGTTCAAGACCACTCTCAAGCCGTCCCAGCCAGCATTTGATGCTCCTTTCCCTCATCCTGCCAGTCCTATCCTACACAACAGTCAAACTGGACTATGCACGCTTCCAGCCTTTCTTATGTTGCCAACTCTGCCTAGGATGTCCTTCCATCCTCTTCTATCCAACATTTTGTCCTGAGGACCATCTCAAATGCCACAAAACCGTCTCTTCTGTCTGCCCCAAGTCCAGGCAGCACATTGCTTTATTGTTACTTAATTCCTTATTGTCTTCACATGGAAAACTATACACTCTTGGAGGACAGGAAGCATGTCTTAGATTATTTGCTCATGCTTATCATATTGTATTTGTTTTAGTATCTTCAAGTTACTAGAGTGCCTGTTGTATAGAAGGAGTGTACCATGCACTTTAGATGAGTAAATGGAAGATAATGATAACTGAGTTTACTATTCTTTGTAGCACCTAGTTACAAGTAAAACATTGATATTATGTTAAGTGGTTTTTGTGTCAAATCATTAAAGCAAGTTTCATAAGACAACAGTTTATTTTTTTTAATTTCAATAAGTTTTGGGGGAACAGGTGGTGTTTAGTTACATGAGCAAGTTTTTTAGTGGTGATTTCTGAGATCTTGGTGCACCCATCACCTGAGCAGTGTACACTGTATCTAATGTGAAGTCTTTTATCCCTCACCAGCCTCCCACCCTTTCCCCTGAGTCCCTAAAGTTCAATGTATCATTCTTATGCCTTTGCATTCTCATAGCTTAGCTCCCACTTATGAGTGAGAACATACGATATTTGGTTTTCCATTCCTGAGTTCCTTCACTTAGAATAATGGTCTCCATCCAGGTTTCTACAAATGCCATTATTTCATTCCTTTTTATGGCTGAGTAGTATTCCATGGTGTGTGTGTGTGTGTGTGTGTGTGTGTGTGTATGTGTGTGTGTGTGTGTGTGTATATATATACACACACACCACAATTTATTTATCCACTTGTTGATTGATGGGCACTTGGGTGGGTTCCATATTTTTGCAATTGTGCTGCTATAAACATGGGTGTGCAAGTATCTTTTTCATATAATGACTTCTTTTCCTCTGGGTACACACCTAGTAGTGGGTTGTAGGATCAAATGGTAGTTCTTTCAGGTCTTTAAGAAACCTGACCTGTTTTCCATAGTAGTTGCATTAGTTTACATTCCCACCAACAGTATAAAGGTGTTCCCTTTTCACCACATCCATGCCAACATCTATTAGTTTTTGATTTTTAAATTATGGCCACTCTTGCAGAAGTAAGGTGGTATCACATTGTGGTTTTGATTTGCATTTCGCTGATCATTAGTGATGTTGAGGATGTTTTCATATGCTTGTTAACCACTTGTATATCTTCTTTTGAGAATTGTCTATTCATATGCTTAGCCCATTTTTGATGGGATTGTTTGTTTCTTGATGATTTGAGTTCTTTGTAGATTCTGGATATTAGTCCTTTGTTTAAGACAATACTTTCTAGACTTTACTTTTTTAAGTATCAATATGTCCATTGAAATAATATGTTATAAGCTTTAAAAAAATGAACTCTTGGGAGGAGTAGGGGAAAATTTAGTAACATTGCAGTGCCATGAGGAAGCATTCTAAGAGGGTATACAATGCTGTGGATGCAGAGGTGCACCCCACTTCAAGAGAGATCCCCACTTTGAGGGAAGAACTTCTCCTCAGCCACATGATGTAGTCATCAGGCAGTCTCTAGCTGTCAGCAACTCAGGGCTGCCTCAGCAGCAGAGTTTCCCTGCTAAAGGTCATGCCCTTCCTAGGACAACCTTCAGCTGCTCATTAAGTGAGGCGGGAATATGAAAGCTCTGTTATTTCAGTCACCCTGGTCTGGTGTGCTCTGCTGGGCCGTATTTGCTCCAGAGTTCTTCATTGGGTTGATCAAGATTTGTTGGGTCTACAGTGTGGCTTGAGTTCTCCCTCTGCCCAATCCTGCTTTCTCTCCCTTCCTTTCATAGGTGTTAGCTCCCCAAATTCTGCCTCAGTAGCTACTTTCAGAAAGGACAACCTATTACACATAGGAAGACCTGAATTGTCTTTTCCTGGTTGGCCAGGGGAGAATTAAGTCAGGGAGTCTCAATTTAGGCTTAAATGTTCTAACCATTTGTGTCTAGGGTCATACTCACACAAGCTTATATTGCAAAGGATCTGAATATTAGTAATGTATCATTGTGTAGCACAGTCAAATAGAAATAACTGTTAGGGCAGCATTTCTTTTTTCTTAGTAGGAAAGCATTCAATATTTTTCTGTTTTCATTGTTAGGTGTATTATAGGCTGTAGGCTTTTCCTATATGCCTTTTATCAGATTGAGGACAATCCCTTTTATTCCTATGCTGCTAAAAACTTTTATCATGAAGGGGTGTGGAATTTTATCAAATGCTTTTTCTGCATCTATTGAGATAGTGATAGAGTTTTTTTCTATTTTGGTCTGTTAATATGATGAGAGTTACACTAATGATTTCTGAATGCTAAGTCAAACTGACATTGCTGGGATAGAACTAACTTGGTCTTAATTTCTTATCTATTTTATACATTGCTAGATTGGATTTGCTAAAATTTTTGTTAAGAATTTTGACATCTATATTCAAGCAGTATATTGATCTATATAGTTTTATTCGTTTGTAATGTCTTTGTCTCCTTTTAGTATCAGAGTAATGCTAGCCTCAGAAAGTGAGTTAGAAATTCCTCTGCCTCCCAGGTTCAAGCAACTCTCTTGTCTCAGCCTCCTGAGTAGCTGGGATACAGGCACCTGCCACCATGCCCAGCAAATTTTTGTATTTTTAGTAGAGATGGGTTTTCACCGTGTTGGCCATGCTGGTCTGAAACTCCTGACCTGAGGTGATCAGTCCGCCTCGGCCTCCCGAAGTGCTGGGATGACAGTTGTGAGCTACTGCTCCTGGCCAGTTTTAATACTTTTTAAAATGTTTGGCAGACTTTATCAGTGAAATCATCTGGACCTAGAAACTTCTTTGTGAAAAAGCTTTGAACTATAAATTTAATTTATTTTTAAAACTTTCGTTACTATTTTTATATAATGAGCTATTCAAATTATCTATCTTCTTGAGTAAGCTTTGGTATTGTGTTTTTTCTTTCAATAAATTTTTACAGTTCATCTAAGTTGTCAAATTTATTGGTATCAAGTTGTTTGTAATATTCTTTTATAATCCTTTCAACGTCTTCAGGATATATATTGATGTCTCTCTTTCAGATATATATTGATATCTCTCTTTCATTCTTGAAATTAGTAATTTGTGTTTTCTTTTTCTCTTTTCTGATAAATCTGGCTACAGTAAAGTGACCAATGATCCCAGTTTACTCAAGACTGAGAGTCTTCCTGAAATGTGAAATGTTTGATATTAACACTGAGAAAGTCTCAGGCAAGTCATAATGAATTTGTTAACTAAAACTACAGGCTTATCAATTTTACTGATGTGTTCAAATAACCAACTTTTGGTTTCATAGCTTTTTCTGTTATTACTTGTCCATTTTTTATTTTATTGGTTTCTGCATTTACGTTATCAGCATCCTTCAATTTACTTCAAATTTAATTTACTTTTATTTTTCTTGCTTTTTAAGGTAGAAGTTTAGATAATTGATTTAAGACCCTTTCCCCACTCATATAATCATGTAATGTTGTAAATTACCCTCTAAGCATTGATTTAGCTGAATCCCAGAAATTTTGATGTGTTGAGTTTTCATTTTCACTCAGTTCAAAATATTTTCTAATTTCCCTTGTGATTTCTCATTTGACCCATGGTTTATTTTTACTTCTATGGTTTAATTTCCCAATGTTTGGGGATTTCCCGGCTAACTTTCTGTTATTAATTTCTGGTTTGATTCTGCTGCAGTAAAGAATGTACTTTGTATAATTCCAGTTCTCTTGAATTTATTAAGACCTATTTAAGTGTACAGAGTACAATCTAGCTGAATATTCCATGTGTACTTGAATATAATGTCTATTCTGCTCTAGTTGGGTGATATGTTCTATAAATGTTGATTAGGTTGGTTGACCAATAGTATTGGTCAAGTCTTCTGTATCCTTAGTGATTCTTTTGTCTTTTTGTTCTATAAATAACTGAGAGAAGTATATTGAAATTTCCAATTAAGATTATGGATGTCTATTTTGACTTTCAGTTTTATCAGTTTTTACTTTAAAAAATTGTTATCAGGTGCATATATATTTAAGATTGCATGTTTGCTTGATCAATTAATCGCTTTATCATTATGAAATGTTCCTCTTTATACCTGAAACAATTCCTTTTTCTGACATTCTTGTATTCACTGCACACTCTTTATTTTTTATTGTTTGTATAGTATACTTTTTCTCATTCTTTTACTTTTAATTTATCAGTGTGTTTATACTACAGTAAGTATTTCATGGATGATTGATAGTTGAATTTTTCTTTTTTAAAGTCAAATCTGACAATCTCTCCATTTTAATTGGAGTGCTTAGATCAGTTATATTTAAAATAATTAGTGACATAGTGATAACCTAACATCTTATAATTCGTTTTCTATTTTCCCCACCAGCCCTTTATTTTAAAACTTGTTTAAGTTTTTGTTTATGATTTGTGTTTTTTCCACTATTGGAAAGGCACAGGTTTTAGCTATACCTATTGGTTTCATTACTTTACTGGTTGCTCTAAGGTTTACCATACACATTTGTGGCTTATTTTAGTCAAGCAGTATTATACCCTTCATGTACATTATTTAATAGTGTTATACCCTTCATGTATACTATATTAAAAAAACTATTATTTAATAGTGTTATACCCTTCATGTATATTACCATTATTTACTTCCCTTTTACCTCTTTTCTTGATGCTATTGTTGTCCTACTTTTCATTTTTACATACTTTATAAACATTACAATACATTATTGATGTTTTAATCATACTTTAAGTTTTAGGATACATGTGCGCAATGTGCAGGTTTGTTACGTAGGTATACATGTGCCATGTTGGTTTGCTGTACCCCTCAACTTGTCATTTTCATTAGGTATTTCTCCTAATGCTATTCCTCCTCCAGCTTCCCACCCCTAACAGGCCCTGGTGTATGATGTTCCCTGCCCTCTGTCCAAGTGTTCTTACTGTTCAATTCCCACCTATGAGTGAGAATATGCAGTGTTTGGTTTTCTGTTCTTGTGATAGCTTGCTGAGAATGATGGTTTCCAGTTTCATCTGTGTCCCTGCAAAGGACATGAACTCATCCTTTTTATGGCTGCATAGTATTCCATGGTGTATATGTGCCACATTTTCTTAATCCAGTCTATCATTGATGGACATTTGGGTTGGTTCCAATTGATTGCTGTTGTGAATAGTGCCACAGTAGACATACGTGTGCATGTGTCTTTACAGTAGCATGATTTATAATCCTTTGGGTATATACACCGTAATGAGATCTGTGGGTCAAATGGTAGAAATACCATTGACCAGAAATGGTTCTAGATGCTTGAGGAATTGCCACACTGTCTTCCACAATGGTTGAACTAATTTACACTCCCACAAACAGTGTAAAAGCGTTCCTATTTCTCCACATCTGCTCCAGCATCTGTTGTTTCCTGACTCTTTAATGATTGCCATTCTAACTGGTGTGAGAAAATAGCTCATTGTGGTTTCGATTTGCATTTCTCTGATGACCAGTAATGATGAGCATTTTTTCATGTGTCTATTGGCTGCATAAATGTCTTCTTTTGAGAAATGTCTGTTCATATCCTTTGCCCACTTTTTGATGGGATTGTTTGTTTTCTTCTTGTAAATTTGTTTAGGTTCTTTGTAGATTCTGCATATTAGCTCTTTGTCAGATGGGTAGATTGCAACAATTTTCTCCCATTCTATAGGTTGCCTGTTCACTCTGTTGGTAGTTTCTTTTGCCATGCAGAAACTCTTTAGTTCAATTAGATCCCATTTATCTATTTTGGCTTTTGTTGCCATTGCTTTTGGTGTTTTGGTCATAAAGTCCTTGCCGATGCCTATGTCCTAAATGGTATTGCCTAGATTTTCTTTTAGGGTTTTTATGGTTTTAGGACTAACAGTTAAGTCTTTAATCCATCTTGAATCAATTTTTGTATAAGGTGTAAGGAAGGGATCCAGTTTTAGCTTTCTACATATGGATAGCCAGTTTTCCCAGCACCATTTCTTAAATAGGGAATCCTTTCCCCATTTCATGTTTTTGTCAGGTTTGTCAAAGATCAGATGGTTGTAGATGTGTGGTGTTATTTCTGAGGCCTCTGTTATGTTCTATTGGTCTATATATCTGTTTGGGTACCAGTACCATCCTGTTTTGGTTACTGTAGCCTTGTAGTATAGTTTGAAATCAGGTAATGTGATTTGTTCTTTTTGCTTAGGATTGTCTTGGCAATGCAGGCTCTTGTTTGTTTCCATATGAACTTTAAAGTAATTTTTCCAATTCTGTGAAGAAAGTCATTGGTAGCTTGATGAGGATGGCATTGAATCGATAAATTACCTGGGGAGTATGGCCATTTTCATGATATTAATTATTCCTATCCATGAGCATGGAAAATTCTTCTATTTGTTTGTGTCCTCTTTTATTTCGTTGAGCAGTGGTTTGCAGTTCTCGTTGAAGAGGTCCTTCACATCCCTTGTAAGTTGGAGTCCTAGGTATGTTACTCTCTTTGTTGCAATTGTGAATGGGAGTTCGCTCATGATTTGGCTCTCTGTTTGTCTGTTATTGGTGTATAGGAATGCTTGTGATTTTTGCACATTGATTTTGTATCCTGAGACTTTGCTGAAGTTGCTTATCAGCTTAAGGAGATTTTGGACTGAGACGATGGGGTTTTCTAAATAGACAATCATGTCATCTGCAAACAGGGACAATTTGACTTCCTCTTTTCCTAATTGAATACCCTTTATTTCTTTCTCTTGCCTGATTGCCCTGACCAGAACTTCCAACACTATGTTGAATACGAATAGTGAGAGAGATCATCCTTGTGTTGTGCCAGTTTTCAAAGGGAATGCTTCCAGTTTTTGCACATTCAGTATGATATTGGCTGTGGGTTTGTCATAAATCATTCTTATTATTTTGAGATGTGTTCCATCAATACCTAGTTTATCGAGAGTTTTTAGCATGAAGGGCTATTGAATTTGTCAAAGGCCTTTTCTGCATCTATTGAGATAATCATGTGGTTTTTGTCATTGGTTCTGTCTATGTGATGGATTACTTTTATTGATTTGCAAATGTTGAACCAGACTTGCATCCCAGGGATGAAGCTCTCTTGAACATGGTGGATAAGCTTTTTGATATGCTGCTGGATTTGGTTTGCCAGTATTTTTTGAGGATTTTCACATCAATATTCTTTGGGGATATTGGTTTAAAATTCTCTTTTTTTGTTGTGTCTCTGCCAGACTTTGGTATCAGGATGATGCTGGCCTCATAAAATGAGTTAGGGAAGATTCCCTCCTTTTCTATTGATTGGAATACTCTCAGAAGGAAAGGTACCAACTCTCTTTGTACCTCTGGCAGAATTTGGCTGTGAATCAATCTGGTCCTGGACTTTTTTTGGTTGGTAGGCTATTAATTATTGCCTCGATTTCAGAGCCTGTTATTGGTCCCTTCACAGATTCAACTTCTTCCTGGTTTAGTCTTGGAAGTGTGCGTGTGTCCAGGAATATATCCATTTTATTTTTATAGTATTCCCTGATGGTAGTTTGTATTTCTGTGGGATCAGTGGTGATATCCTCTTTATCATTTTTTATTGTGACTATTTGATTCTTCTGTTTTCTTCTTTATGAGTCTTGCTAGTGGTCTATCAGTTTTGTTGATTTTTTCAAAAGACCAGCTCCTGGATTCATTGATTTTTTTGAAGGGTTTTTTCTGTCTCTATCTCCTTCAGTTCTGCTCTGATCTTAGTTATTTCTTGCCTTCTGCTAGCTTTTGAATTTGTTTGCTCTTGCATCTCTAGTTCTTTTAATTGTGATATTAGGGTTCAACTTTAGATCTTTACTGCTTCCTCTTGTGGGCATTTAGCGCTATAAATTTCCCTCTACACACTGCTTTAAATATGTCCCAGAGATTCTGGTACGTTGTGTCTTTGTTCTCATTGGTTTCAAAGAACATCTTTATTTCTGCCTTAATTTCATTATTTACCCAGTAGTCAATCAGGAGCAGGTGTTCAGTTTCTGTGTAGTTGTGCGGTTTTGAGTGAGTTTCTTAATCCTGAGTTCTAATTTGATTGCTATGTGGTCTGAGAGACAGTTTGTTGTAATTTCTGTTCTTTTACATTTGCTGAGGAGTGGCTTTACTTCCAATTATGTGGTCAATTTTAGAATATGTGTTATATGGTGCTGAGAAGAATGTATTCTGTTGATTTGGGATAGAGAGTTCTGTAGATGTCTATTAAGTCCACTTGGTGAAGAGCTGAGTTCAAGTCCTGTATATCCTTGTTAACCTTCTGTCTTGTTGATCTATTATTGACAGTGGATGTTAAAATCTCCCATTATTATTGTGTGGGAGTCTAAGTCTCTTTGTAGGTCTTGCAAGACCTGCTTTATGAATCTGGGTGCTCCTGTATTGGGTGCATATATATTTAGGATAGTTAGCTCTTCTTGTTGAATTGATCCCTTTACCATTATGTAATGGCCCCCTTTGTCTCTTTTGATCTTTGTTGATTTAAAAATCTGTTTTATCAGAAACTAGAATTATAACCCCTACTTTTTTTTTGCTTTCCACTTGCTTTTAGGTCTTCCCTTTATTTTGAGCCTATGTGTGTCTCTGCATGTTGGATGGGTCTCCTGAATACAGCACACTGATGGGTCTTGACTCTTTACCCAGTTTGCCAGTCCATGTCTTTTAATTGGGGCATTTAGCCCATTTACATTTAAGGTTCATATTGTTATGTGTGAATTTGTTCCAATCATTATGATGTTAGCTGGTTATTTTGCCCATTAATTGAGGCAGTTTGTTTATAGTGTTGATGGTCTTTACATTTTGGCATGTTTGTGCTGTGGCTGGTACCAGTTTTTCCTTTCCATGTTTAGTGCTTCCTTCCTAAGCTCTTGTAAGGCAGGTTTGGTGGTGGCAAAATCTCTCAACACTTGCCTGTCTGCAAAGGATTTTATTTCTTCTTCACTTATGAAACTTAGTTTGGCTGTATATGAAATTCTTGATTGAAAATTCTTTTCTTTAAGAATGCTGAATATTGGCCCCCACTCTCTTCTGGCTTGTAGGGTTTCTGCAGAGAGATCCACTGTTAGTCTGATGGGCTTCCCTTTGTGGGTAACCTGACCTTTCTCTCTGGCTGCCCTTAACATTTTTTCCTTCATTTCAACTTTGGTGAATCTGACAATCATGTGTCTTGGGGTTGCTCTCCTTGAGGAATATCTTTATGGTATTCTCTCTATTTCCTAAATTTGAATGTTGGACTGCATGGATAGGTTGGGAATGTTCTCCTGGATAACATCCTGAAAAGTGTTTTCCAACTTGCTTCCATTCTCCCTGTCACTTTCAGGTACACCAATCAAACATAGATTTGGTCTTTTCACATAGTCCCATATTCTTGGAGGCTTTGTTCACTTCTTTTTACTCTTTTTTCTCTAAACTTGTCTTCTTGCTTTATTTCATTAATTTGATCTTCAATCACTGATATCCTTTCTTCCACTTGATCGAATCAGCTATTGAAGCTTCTGCATGCATCACAAAGTTCTCATGCCATGGTTTTCAGCTTCATCAGATCTTTTAAGGTCTTCTCTACACTGTTTTTTCAGTTAGCCATTCGTCTACCCTTTTTTCAAGGTTTTTAGCTTCCTTGCAATGGATTAGAACATGCTTCTTTAGCTCGGAGAAGTTTGTTATTACCAGCTTTCTGAAGCCTACTTCTGTCAACTCTTCAAAGTCATTCTCCATCCAGCATTGTTCCTTTGCTGGTAAGGAGCTGCAATCTTTTGGAAGAGAAAAGGCGTGCTCTGGTTTTTAGAATTTTCAGCTTTTCTGCTCTGGTTTCTCCCCATCTTTGTGATTTTATCGACTTTGGTCTTTGATGTTGGTGACCTACAGATGGGGTTTTGGTGTGGATGTCCTTTTTGTTGATATTGATGTTTTATTAGTTTTTCTGTTTATTAGTTTTCCTTCTGTTTCCTTTCTGTTTATTAGTTTTCCTTCTAACAGTCAGGTACCTCAGCTCCTGGTCTGTTGGCATTTGCTGGAGGTTCAGTCTAGACCCTGTTTGCCTGGGGATCACCAGTGGAGGCTGCAGAACAGCAAATATTGCTGCCTGATCCTTCCTCTGGAAGCTTCATCCCAGAGGGGCACCCACCTGTATGAGGTGTCTGTCAGCCCCTACTGCAAGGTGTCTCCCCAGTTAGGCTACACGGGGTTCAGGAACCCACTTGAGGTGGCAGTCTGTCTGTTCTCGGAGCTCAAATGTTGTGCTGGGAGAACCACCACTGCTCTCTTCAGAGCTGTCAGACAGGGAAATTTAAGTCTGCAGAAGTTTCTGCTGCCTTTTGTTCAGCTATGCTCTGCCCACAGAGGTGGAGTCTGTAGAGGCAGTAGGTCTTGCTGAGCTGTGGTGGGCTCTGTCCAGTTCAAGCTTCCCAGTTGCTTTGTTTACCTACTTAAACCTTAGCAATAGCAGACGCCCCTCCCTCCTCCCAGCTGCAGCATCACAGGTCAATCTCAGACTGCTGGGCTAGCAGTGAGCAAGGCTCTGTGGGCGTGGGACCCATCCAGCCAGGCATGGGAGAGAATCTCCTGGTCTACCAGTTGCTAAGACCATAGGCAAAGCACAGTACTTGGGCGGAGTGTCCAGTTTTCCCAGGTACAGTCTGTCACGGTTTCCCTTGGCTCCGAAAGGGAAATCCCCCAACTCCTTGCACTTCCCGGGTGAGGCGACATCCCACGCTGCTTTGGCTTGCCCTCTGTGGGTTGCACCCACTGTCCTACCAGCCCCAATGAGATGGACCAGGTGCCTCAATTGGAAATGCAGAAGTCACCTGTCTTCTGCATCAATCATGCTGGGAACTGCAGACCGGGGCTGTTCCCATTCTGCCATCTTGGAATGGAAGCTCCAGGACCAACACATTATTGATTTTGTTTTAAATCATCCATTGTCTCTTAAATAGATTTTAAAAATCAGAAAATTGTCTGCATATTAAACAGGTGAAATCTTTATTCCTTCAGTCCCTAGCAAAGTGCATGTTTATAATAGTTGCTTTAGTGTCTTTCCTGTTAATTTCATCAACACTGTTTTTTCTAATTCTGTGTCTACTAGTTGACTTTTGACCTAGTCATGGGTCATTTTATTTCATTTTTTTGTATCTTAGCAATATTAGAGTAGATGCTAGATACAGTGAATTTTATATTGTTTAGTGCTGGATTTTGTTGTATTTTAAACAGTGTTGAATTTTTGTTGGCAGGCAATTCAAAGATTGGTTGATTACTTTGGACTGTTTCTATCATGGAAAGGGTAGTGTTCTGTCCTTACTGCAATAGACACTTAAAATGAATATAGATTTGTCTTCCCTGATTGCAATGATTCTGCCAAAACTATCATCCATGGACTTACAGAATGCCTCATCCACCGTCATGTTATTCTACACAGCATTGCTTTTGACCAAGAAGCTCACTTCACAGCTAAAGAAGTGCAGCAGTGGGCACATGCTCATGGAATTTACTGGTGTTACTATGTTCCTAGCATCCTGAAGCAACTGGCTTGATATAATAAAGAAATGGCCTTTTGAAGACTCAGTTACAGTGCCAGTGAGGCGGCAATATTTTACAGGGCTGGAGCAAGGTTCTGCAGAAGCTTGTATATGATCTGAATCAACATCCAATATATGGTACTATTTCTCTGATAGCCAGAACTCACAGATTCATGATCAAGGGATGGAAATGGGATTGGCACCGCTTACTGTTACCACTAGTGAACCACTAGCAAAACTTTTACTTCCTGTTCCTACAACCTTATGCTCTTCTGTCCCAGAAGTCATAGCTTCAGAATGAGGAATGCTTCTACCAGTAAACAGAACAATGATTCCATTAAACTGGAAGTTAAGACTACCACCTGGCCACTTTGGGCTCTTCATTCCTCTGAGTAAACAACCCAAGAGGGAAGTTATGGTTTTGGCTGGGGTTATTACTCTGGACTACCCAGGGGAAACTGGACTACTATTCCACAATGGAGTTAAGGAGGAGTATTCTAGAATAGAGGAGAACCTTTAGGGTATCTCTTAGTATTACCATGCCCTGTGATTAAGGTCAATGGAAAACTATGACAGCCTAATCCAGGCAGGACTATGAATAGCTCATACTCTCAGTAATTGAAGGTTTATGTTACCCCATCAGGTGAAGAATCATACCCAACTGAGGTGCTTGCTAGAGGTAAAGAAAATACAAAATGGGTAGTAGAAGAAGGTAGTTGTAAATACCAGCTACAACCACTTAACCAGTTACAGAAATGAGGATTACAATTGTCATGAATATTTCCTCGTTAGAAATACATTTTGTGTGTATATATACATGTGTTAGGCAAATATCTTTCTTTTCTTTATTGTCTTACTTCCTTATGATGTAACATAAGACATATTGACTTTGTATCAGTATTTAAGCATTATTAATTTTATATTTTAGTATTTAAGCTACAGGATATCAGGAGAAAACTATACACCACTCAAGGACTACTTCCTCTTCTAGGTAAGGAATTAGTGCATTTTTGGCTGTATGAAAAATAATTGTAACATGTTAGGTAAAATGATTAATGTTATGTTATTATCTTATCTGAATATTGAATATGCTTTAAGTAGATGTGGGTGCCAAGTTGACAAGGGGCTGCCTTGTGATGATTTATTTTGTGTCAACTTGACTGGGTTAAGGGATACCTAGATAGCTGGTAAAACATCGCTTCTGGGTATATCTGTGAAGTTATTTCCAGAACAGATTAGCATTTCAATCAATGGACTGAGTAAAGAAGATCTGAGCTCCCAATGTGGGCAGGCATTATTCAATGTGTTGAAGTCATAGACAGAAAAAATTGCAGAGGAGGGGAAAATTCACTCTCTCTTTTAGAGCTGGAATAACCATCTTCTGCCCTGAGATGTGAGAGAGGTTTAGGTTCTTGGGCCTTCAGATTGTGGGGCTTACACCAGCATCCCCACTACTCTCTGGTCCTCAGGGCTTTGGCCTCGAATGGAGAGTTACATAATTATCTTACCTGGTTGTTAGGCCTTTGGATTCATAATAAATTACACCACTGACTTTTCTGGCTCTACAGCTTGAAGATGCCATATCATAGGACATCTTGGCCTCCACAATCACATGGGCCAATTCCCATAACGAATCTCCTCTTATATATTTATATCCTCTGAATCCTGTGCTCTGGAGATCCCTGACTCATACCTTTAAGTTTTGTTACAGTAGCACCCATTTTTAGTACCAATGCATATATAAATTAATGTTTGATCAGAGAAATAATAGCACTTGATTGATATAGAATATGTCATTTATTACAGAGATTTGACCTAATGCAAATTGATCGAGCTAAAGAGGTTTGCTCCCTTCATTTTTGCAAGTTACCCACAACTACTGAATAATAAACCTAAGAACAACTTCAGTGTTTGGTGGCCTGTGGCTAGGCTAGGCAGCCATCTCTCTGCTTTGATATGAGCATTCTGCTTCTGGCTTATCTGTCTGAAACTGCATAGTGCTCTTTGAGAGCACCTTACTGCCAGAGGTGTCACTTGGAGACAGTTCGTTTTAAATATAGAAGAGTCATTTCTGACATTGATGTTAGTTACATTTTAAGCCCTTGACTATTTAATATTACATTAGAGGTAGTAATCAATGTAAATAAGAGAAAGCAATTAGAGGCAGAAGAATTGGAAAGAAATAAGTAAAAGTATCTTTAATTTTAGGTAACATGATTATACATTTGGAAAATATAAAAGAATCAATGGAAAGCTATTAAAATAATAAAATAATTTAGTAAGTAGAAAGTTAAAAAACTTACATGAAATCAAAAGCAAATATATATATACACAAAAACCAAAGGCATAATGAAAGAGGAGAATGCATTTATGATAATAAATGAGAATATAAAATACTTTGGCATAAAAGCAACAAGAAATGCCCAAAACCTATAAGAGAAAAACTATAAACTTCTCCTGAATGATATAAAAGTAGACCTGAACAGTAAAGACATACCATGTTTTTGTCTAGAGAGACTCATATTTGTAAAGATGTCAGTTCTAAGTTCGTGTATACATACAATGCAATCCTAATAAAATGTAACCAGATTGTTTTCTGAACATAGACAATTTGATTATAAAGTTCAGTGGGAAAGTAAATAAGTATGGAAAAGAAGAGTACTGAGTTGGTCTTGCCATACTTGACACTAAAATGTACTGGAAAGCCTTTATAATTAAAACAGTTTGATGTTAGTGTGTGAATAGACAGACAAACTAATAGAACAAATGAAAAAAATCTCAAAATAGATTCAATTGCATATGGATATTTACAATACAATCAGGGAAGCATCTCAAATCAGTGGGAGAAAAGGTCAACTTTTTAAAAAGTGGTGTTAGAATAATAATTGGATAACCACATGGAAAAAATAAAATTGAATGGAATCCCTCACATTGTACACCAAGATAAATTCCAAATGCATCATACAAATAAAAGGACCAAAAGAATACATAGTTGAATTCCTCTATAATCTAAAAGCAGTGAAAACTTAATTCAAATCTGATTAAGGAAAAAGATGGAAATTGTGATATTTAAGAAATTCAAATTTTATATGGAAAATACATCATAAGTAAAAAGAGATAAGGTAAAATAGGAAAAATATTTGCAACTTATATTTAT
This sequence comes from Theropithecus gelada, assembly GCF_003255815.1. Taxonomy (NCBI): domain Eukaryota; kingdom Metazoa; phylum Chordata; class Mammalia; order Primates; family Cercopithecidae; genus Theropithecus; species Theropithecus gelada. Next base: position 7,608,919 of record NC_037668.1, read on the forward strand.
AATAATATAAAGAGTTTATACAAATGCTGAAGAAAAAATCCAACAATCATATAGAACAATGAGCTAGAAATATAGACCATTGACCAAAACGGTACAAATAACTCTTAAATTATGAGGATATGCTCAACCCTAAACATAATAAGAAAATTTAAATTTAACCATGCTATCAGATTAGCAAAAATTCAAGTTTAATAACAAATTCTGCTGGCAATTCTATGGGGAAGTGGGCACTCATAAATTTCTAGTGTATCTACAAAAGTTTGAATCCCTGTGGAGGATAGCTTGACATCATCAAGTAAAATTATTTGTGCATTTACCCTTTGTCTTTACCATCTGCTTGTAGTTATCTGTCCCAAAGATACAACTATAAAACTATGAAAAGATATATCCACAAAGCAATTCATTATAACACTATTAGTAATAGCAAAGACTGAAAACAACCCAAATATCCATTGCTAAAGAACTGGTTGAATAAACCATGCTGACCATAAGTGGAACCCTAGGCACCTGTATAAAGGAATGAGGACTCTCCATATACTACCATACTACTTTGGAGTGATCGCCAGAATATATTGTTAAGTAAAGAAAGGCATGGTGAAGAAAAGTATGTATAATATTTTACCTTTCACAAAGATGAAATACATATACACACACATACATATATGTTTATATTTAATGCTTTGAAGTATAAACCATAACATTTTTAAAATTTTGGTTACTGGATGGGAATAAGGAATGGATAGAGAAGTTAGAATTGTTTGAAGTTATGCTCTGTGTAAACTTAAGTTCAAAACCTTGTAAATATTTTAAATATTATAAACATGAATTAAATTTTCAAAAGCAATGTCTGATGATGTGCCTCTATTTGAGCACATAAATACACAGAAAGAAACCATATTCCAGGTGACTTTAAAGCACAGTCATGTGCCTATACCCCAAAGCAAAAAAGAAACTAATAAAAAACTTTAAAAATTAGATTATTTTCAGTAAGCTATGATGGTAATATTGTTATACTAAGACTATATTCATAATGAGGGATAAAGCAAATTAACAATAATGTGGTATCATTGAGAAAAAGATTTTTGCTGTGGGAGAAATGCAAGAGGAAAGAGCAATAAGAATGAGTAGAAACCTTGTAGTCTCAAAGTTGAACTGGAGGTATGTATTAGTCCGTTTTCATGCTGTTGATAAAGGCATACCTGAGACTGGGAAGAATAAAGGTTTTATTGGACTTACAGTTCCACAGGGCTGGGGAGGCCTCAGAATCATGGTGGAGGGGAAAGGCACTTCTTATATGGTGGTGGAAAGAGAAAATGAGAAATATGTAAAAGTGGAAACCCCTGATAAACCCATCAGATCTCATGAGACTTATTCACTATCACGAGAATAGCATGGGAAAGACTGGCCCCCATGATTCAATTACCTCCCACTGGGTCCCTTCCACAACATGTGGGAATTCTGGAAGATACAATTCAAGTTGAGATTTTGGTGGGGGCAAAACCAAACCATATCATTCTGCCCTGGCCCCTCCCAAATCTCATGTCCTCACATTTCAAAACTAGTCATGCCTTCCCAACAGTCCCAACAAAGTCTTAACTCATTTCAGCATTAACTCAGAAGTCTACAGTCCAATGTCTCATCTGAGACAAAACAAGTCCCTTCTGCCTATGAGCCTGTAAAATCAATAGCAAGTTAGTTACTTCTTAGATACAATGGGGTACAGGCATTGGGTAAAAACAGCCATTCCAAATGGGAGAAATTAGCCAAAACAAGGGGGCTACAGGCCCCATGCAAGTCCGAAATCCAGCAGGGCAGTCAAATCTTAAAGTTCCAAAATGATCTGTTTGACTCCATGTCTTGCATCTGGGTCACGCTGAGCCAAGAGGTGGGTTCCCATGGTCTTGGGCAGCTCTGCCCCTGTGGGTTTGCAGGGTACAGCCTCCCTCCTGGCTGCCATCATGGACTGGCATTGAGTGTCTGTGGGTTTTCCAGGTGCATGGTGCAAGCTGTCAGTGGACCTGCTATTCTGGGGTCTGGAGGATGGTGGCCCTCTTCTCACAGTTCCACTAGGCAGTACCCCAGTAGGAACTCTGTGTTGGGGCTCTGACCTCATATCTCCCTTCCACACTGCCCTAGCAGAGGTTCTTCATGAGCACCCTGCCCCTACAGCAAACTTCCGCCTGGTTATCCAGGTGTTTCCATACATCTTCTGAAATCTAGGCAGAGGTTCCCAAACCTCAATTCTTGATTTCTGTGCACCTGCAGGCTCAACACCACATGGAAACTGCCAAGGCTTGGGGTTTGCACCCTCTAAAGCCACAGCCTGAGCCATACCTTGGCCCCTATTAGTCACAGCGAGCAGCTGGGATGCAGGAACCAAGTCCCTAGGCTGCACACAGCACGGGAACCCTGGGCTCCACCCATAAAGCCATTCTTTCTTCCTATGCCTCCAGGCCTGTGATGAGAAGGGCTGCCACAAAGACCTCTGACATGCCCTGGAAACATTTTCCCCATTGTATTGGGGATTAACATTCAGCTCCTTTTGACTTATGCAAATTTCTGCAGCAAGGTTAAATTTCTTCTCAGAAAATGGGGTTTTCTTTTCTATTACATTGTCAGGCTGCAAATTTTTCAAACTTTTATGCTCTGCTTCCCTTATAAAATGAAATGCCTTTAACAGCACCCAAGTCACTTCTTGAATGCTTTGCTTTTTATAAATTTCTTCTGCCAGATACCTGAAATCCTCTCTTTCAAGTTTAAAGTTCCACAAATCTCTAGGGCAGGGAAAAATGCCACCAGTCTCTGCTGAAACATAACAAGAGTCACCTTTGCTCCAGTTCCCACAAGTTTCTCATCTCCATCTGAGACCACCTCAGCCTGGATCTTATTGTTCATATCACTATCAGCATTTTTGTCAAAGCCATTCAACAAGTCTCTAGGAAGTTCCAAACTTTCTCCCATTTTCCTGTCTTCTTCTGAGCCCTCCAGACTGTTCCAACCTCTGCCTGTTACCCAGTTCCGAAGTCGCTTCCACATTTTCAGGTATCTTTTTAGCAACACCCAACTCCCAGTACCCATTTACTGTATTAGTTTGTTTTCACACTGCTGAGAAAGACATAACAAAGACTGGGAAGTAAAAGGGGTTTAATTGGCCTCACAGTTCCACATTGCTGGGGAGGTCTCAGAATCATGGCAGGAGGCAAAAGGTGCTTCTTACATGGCAGTGGCAAGAGAAAATGGGAAAGAAGCAAAAGTGGAAACACCTGATAAACCAATCAGATCTCATGAGACTTATTCACTAGGACGATAATAGCACTGGAACGACCAGCCCCCTGAGTCAATTACCTCCTACTGAGTCCCTCCCACAGCACTTGGGAATTCTGGAAAATACAGTTCAAGTTGAAATTTTGGTAAGGGCACAGCCAAATCACATCAAGGTGTCTGGGTAAATTCATGATTTTTCTAGCTCACCAAAAATACCTAGAGGCAATGAGCAGCTCAATAACAATGAGCTCCCCTAAGGCCAAAATGATTATCTCTAAATACTGTTTCCAACCAAAAGAAACCAGGGCTTCTTGGATAAATAAATGGCTGATTCAAGGTGTGGGGTAGGAAGTGTACAAAATGAGTCTGAAAAATCTTGTCATACCAAAATCCACAAGTACCCATCAGCAACTACTAGTAGAAATGGCTTGGAGCCAATTAAATAGTCTCCCTTTGGGTGAAGGGGAACAATCAAAGCATCAATACAGATAATAACCACAATAGAATAAAATACATCAAATGTGTCAAATCCATGCATATGTAATAATAGGTAAAATTATTTTTCATTGATTCCCTCTAAAGGATATTAGAAGACCTACTTAATATTTTTAAAACTGGAAAGTAAAAGAAAACAATCAAGTATTTATTCTGCCATTCCTAAACAAAACTGTAGCTTAAGTTAAATAAATAATAGATGAGGAAAAGTTTGCCTTTTACAAGTATTTCTGTTAATACTTGAAGAAATGATGGAATTAGAATTTCATGAATTTGCAAAACCTAATGAAATAATGCATCTAGGCAACAATCATCAATGATCAAAAACAGGAGACAATCAGACATCTTGTACCTCCTGGTGGAAACACAGCACCTTCTATACAGTATTTTTTTTTAAATATTAATCTAATCAAGCTTCCAGATCTAACTACCATTTGAAGGACACACAGAGAACAAAGTAACATGTTAACAAAAACCATGAAGATGCAATAGACTATGGGAAACTGTAAGTTAAACAATGTGGTTTTACAACAGTAACAAAGTGCAATTAAAAAAAAAAAAAAGCAATGGGAAAGGAGCATTTTTAACATATATTAAAAGAAATTCAAGAGATATAGTAATCAATTGAAAGTGCTGGCTTTATTTAGATGCCATTTCAAACTTCCAACTTAGAAAAAGTTTAAAATAAAAAGAAACATGTATAGAACATCAAAGGACATTTGATAATATTAAGGAACTATGTTGGGTGTGTTTGTGATGATGGTATTGTGATTGCGTTTAATAAGTAATCCTTGTCTTTAGGAAGTATATACTAAATTATACAGATGAAATTTTTAAAACATACAATAAAATCAGAGCATAAAGTAAAAATATTTTATAGATAAAAATTATCCTAGAAAAATCCTTTAAATTGTCCAAAAAGTACAGAAAAAGTCTATCATCTTTAAAAAATCCAATGGTTTTACCTTTACTCTTGGAACAAATGAGTGTTTCTATGTTCCAGACGAAATAGATGGCATATATTTAGGAGCCAAATTGCATAGAAATGTGTATTGTTAAATTCTGAAATCATAAGCAGTGAGGGCAGATAGTTGAATTTATAAAAGTTAAATGTGCATCTGATAGGACCCTACCGTCGCAAATGCTAAACAAGGCATTCTACCCTGGCACAGTAGCACATAACTCACGACATACAACAAAGCACTTGTGGCAGGAGGGTGGTAAGTGGGAGGGAGAGGGAGTGGTTCAGGCACTTGACCTGCAAGCTCCAGGCCAGGCAATTAGAGGACCTACTTAATATTTTTAAAACTGGGAAGTAAAAGAAAACAATCAAGGGTGAGAGGCAACATTTGACATCCAGGGCAGAGAGCATGAACGAGTATCAGCTCGGGCCATCCTGTTGAGTACAGACATTTATTCATTCACTCATGCACTCATTTTTAAAACTTTTATGGAACACTGTGTGCTAGACACTAGTGTACATGATGAGGATACAAAGATGAACACATGATCCCTTTTCTCTCCTTGCTCACAGTCAAGTGTGGAGAAGAGATAAGTGAATTAGTGATTGCACTGCAACTTAATGAGTACAGATATGTACACATTATATGATGGCATACTCTACATTATACACATCCACACCTGTGTAGGCTTCCAAGAGGAGGTGATGGTCAAGGTAAGCTTTGGAGCATGAATAGAAACCAATACAGAGGAGAGTTGGGGACAGAGGGAAAAATGAGTATATATTTGAGAGTCTGCACACAGAGAGGCCAAAGCTAATCTGGGAAAAGCAACATCTGAGAAATGCAAACAACTTGCTGTCCAGGAAAAAGATAATAGATTTGGGTCCTAAGAGAAATTTCAGTCCTGGGTATTCAAGAGAAGGTAGGAACCCCAGTCCTGATAGTAGGTTCTCAGATCAGAGCAATGTCAAAGTCCAGTTATCTAAACTAGGGTTTAGGGCAGGGGAACACTGGCAGAGGCCTCACCTGCACTGCATTATGGAACCAGAGCTGCTCTCCTCCTTCATTCAACAAATATTTTCTGGGTAGCTACTCTGTGTCAGGAACTGTGCTAAGTGTTGGGAATATAAAAGCGAAGGTCGTCCCTGCCTTCGGCTTGAATACCTCTTGCTGCCTGCCATCGGTCATAAAAGCAGATGGCAGGATGAGCTTACTGAGTCTTACTATAGGTCTGATTCTGTTGCCCATGCTAAAAGTATTAAGCACTTGGTATTAAGAGCTTGTGGTTATGGATCAAGTGGATCAGCTTGGGGAAAAGTCAGGGTTCAGACTGGAAGCCCAAAGCTGGCAAGGCCCACCAGAAAGGGATGGGAAAAACTAGAACCTATTGAATTCCCATTTTCACGCTGACTTTTGTGCCCAACTTGTGACTGACACAAGTAGGCTCTGGTTCGTTTATTGTTAACCATGGATACAAGCAGTTCTGGTGATCTGGGCTTTCTGTCAGCCTGCTACATGGATGAACAAGTCACTGGTGGAAGAGGCTTGTGCCCAAAGGCGTTGAGGTTGTGTTTAGAACCAAAAGCTTCCCTTCTCCTTTCTCTCACTTCTTTTTGGATTCTAGTCTATCCAGTGGTGGGAGTCTCTACCACCAAGGTTAAAATTGTGGCATTGCTCAGGACTAAGGGTTGGCCTCAGGTATGTGAATGCTTGCTATATCTTGATGATTTCCCAGTTTCCCAGCCCTGCAGAATGTCCTGAGGAACATGAAGACAGGAACTTTTTCTGATCTACCCTCTCTCTTCTCCTCTACAGTGGCCTGAAAGTTTGTGTTCCCCCAAAATTCCTGTGTTGAAATCCTAACCCCCAAGGTGATCGTGTTAGGAGGTGGGGCCTTTGGAGAGTGATTGATTAGGTCATGAAGGTGGAGTCCTCATGATTGGGATTTGTGACCTTGTAAGAGACCCCAGAGAGCTAGCTAACCCCTTCCACTATGTAAGGACATAGCAAGAAGGTGCCATCTCTGAACCAGGAAATTGGCCCTCACCAGACATTGAATATGCTGCTGTCTTGATCTTGGACTTCTCAGCCTCCAAAACTGTGAGCAATAAATTTCTGTTGTTTATAAGCTACTCAGTCTATGGTGGTTTGTTATAGAAGCCCAAATGAACTAGGACATCATCTATAATATCAAAAGTCTAATGAATTTTCAAAATCACCTCTTCCATGGAACATTTCATAATAACCATCTGTTTATCATTTAATCATCCTTCCATCTATCCATCCATCCACTCACTTATTCAACAAATATTTATTAAGTATCCACTATGTGGTAAACCTTGATCCCTACTGCAAGGAGCTTAACCCCTCCAGCCTACAGGGATCTCTTTTTCTGACCTGCTGTAGTTCTCTTTGGATAGTTAGTCCCCCGTTACCTCCTACTGTGACTCAACTTTTCATAGATTTATGACTTGTCTCCCAGTACAATTATAAGCACAGCCTACAACTGTGTCTGATATTGTTCTGATATCTATCACAGGGCAAGGGCAGCATCCTGGACTTGAATGAATGCACAGATAGTGTTCAATCCATGCTTTTGAATGAATGCATGCAGGCACAAATATCTGCCCAGGTAGGAGTGGAAGGTTCCGTTGGTGATTGTACTGGGACTTTGAGACACTGACTCACCCCCTTCCCTAGCAGGTCTGCACTGGCCTGTGGATGGGGACTGAGAAATGAGGTGCTTTGCACAACAATAAGAACTGAGAACAAGGAACACAGAGTTATATAAAAACTTTAAAAAAAAAAAAAGTGAAACCTGGCACAGTGGCTCATGCCTATAAACCCAGAATTTTGGGAGGCAGAGGTGAGAGGATTGTTTGCATCCAGGAATTCAAGACCAGCCTGGGCAACATAATGAGACTTCTGTCTCTACAAAAAATAAACATAAAATATTAGCTGGTCATGGTGGTGCATACCTGTAGTCATAGGCACTCAGGAGGCTGAGCTAGGAGGATCACTTGAGCCTGAGAGGCTGAGGCTGCAGTGAGCTGTGATCATGCCACTGCACTCAGCCTGGGCAACAGAGAGAGACCCTCTCTGGAAAAAGGTGAAATCTGACTCTGAACATCCTTACTGAGGATCAGTGACTGTAGCTGTTTTGTCAGAGTGCCATAGGGGCAGGTGACATCCTGCCATGTCATCAGGCTCTTACTGCAATCTGATTGGTTCTAGACCAGAAACTCTCATATGACTACAAGCTGAGGCAGGGGAAAAAGGGTGGGGTGTCTTAGTCTTGGTTATCAAAACCATCAAACTTGTCTGTCTTGCAGTGCTATAGAATCTCAGGTCTTGGGCACCATTTCTCACTTGTGAATTTCTGTGCCTCTAAACTGTAATAAAGGCTGGTTTTTAGCAAATCCCAAGTAGAATAAGTTGGGATGCCCCAGCCTTTAATTCACTCTTCCTCCCCTCTTTTCACCTTAGCAGCAACCCCTTTTTTAGCCATGGTGCCAGCAGTCTGACGAAAGAATCTGATAAATTTATTTGTACTGCGGTATAAAAGACACCTGCAGGGATGGCTATATTTAGGATGAAACTTTACAACAGAGAAATGAGAATCTACCAGTAGAAGCTCAGGTATCATCACTTGGCAGTAGACATGTAAGAAACATTTAGGGAAAACATAAAGTGCTTCTAAAATTACACTAATTGTCAATGAATGGGTATGTTTGATCTTCCATCCCTCCTTACCCTTGATATCAGGCAGCTCATCCTAACCTCAAATCTTTTTAAAAATCAACCCCTTAATTTTTACTATTGAGAAGAGGTGAGTAATATACAAAGGGCACAATTTCAGATACTTCTTTTTCCCAAATGCTTCTGTTTCTAGAGTGTGATCACATGGGTCTTTAACAGAATTGGCTAGAAATGCTGAGGTTGTCAAATTTCAAAACAGAGTTACTTTTGCTGACTTAAAAGATGAACACATGTCATAAAATCAGGAGCTGTTCAGTTATCTGGTGGATTTAGGGTCATTCTAACTGTCTACATTGATAATCAAGGCAGCAAAGTTGTCACAGTATGATTTATACTCATTGGCTGCCAGGATAATTCTGAGCTTATGAGGGGAGTGGTCAATTCTATGAGGACTAGAAATCAGAAAATACTTCTTGATTTGAACTCCTGACCCTGGAAAAGGGCCACTTTTCCCATGAAGTGTTTCCTGACTTCCAATTGACGACTCCCCTCATTGGGACTCTCAACAAAGCCCCCTCTGCTAGCCTGTGAATAATCCCTTAGGCAGGGATTGGGTCATGTATATTTGTGTCCCTCATGCTTACAAAATATCGGCACAAATGGAATACAGCAAAATGTTTGTGAATGAATAAATTCAGCCTCATTCATTCTGGTAGGTTATCACATCCTTTGTGGATTGAATATAAGTCACAGAAACTTTGACTAAAATCACTGTTATGTCTTCACTGGTCTCACCCACTTAAGGTGCTGGATTACAGGTATGTATAGAGCAAGCTTAAGGGTAGGGACAAGAGTACGCTATCAATTTCAGTTTCCCAGATTACAGGTCAGACAAAGGATTCAGTGTATTTTGACACGCTTGGTTTGCCCAAGAGTCGATCAGAGCTCCAGGAACCTGTAGGGGAACACTCCAGATGCATTTATTTTAGTATTTATCAAGGTAGATAACTCAAATTTAAAGTTGAAGCATTCTGTGCTGTGATTATGCAGAAACCTGGGGCTATACTTTATCTTATTCAAAATAATAGAATTCACTAGCATTGAGATAGTTCCAGTCAAGCAAGGATATTAAAACACCTTCTCCTGCCAAACACAACACACAGCATGAACTTAGAGCCAATATGCTAAGACACTGAAAACAAACATGGGCAGGCAGACAGACAGCAATGTACGCTGTATATAACATGAGTTATCCAAGCCCTCTACATCTCATCCAAGTGGGAGAATGTTACAGGATGCTTTTGCCACTTAATCAAATAGGTGGGGGTGCCCATCCTCTCAAGCCATGGACCTGGCCCTTCTTTACTGAGCAGAGCTCAAATCCACTGAAAGCTACTCCTGTCCCACCAAGTGACCTTTGGCCTCAGAGTAGCCAGCTCCTCTGGAATGATCTGAAAGTTGCTCTGGCTGGCCCCCGTCTATGGGAAATTCCTTTCCATCAGTCTCAAACTCAGTTTATAGTTGGACTGCCTGTGGTGACTTGGGGGAGGTAGTGATGGCCACTCCTTTCTCTTCTTGAGTGAAAGAGGAAAGTTGCTGAGAGGGAAGAAAGAGACTCCACTCTGAATAAAAAGGATCTGAGGCTGCTTTTAGTTGCGACCAGAGCCACCATTAATGGGTTCTTCTCTGTGCCAGGCACTTTACATCCCCATTTCACTTTATGCTTTAAAGAACTGTGTAAGCTAAGTATTATTTCCATTCTGCAGATGAGAAGACAGATTCAGAGGCACTAAACAGCCCACCCTACTTATTCAGCTGCTAAGAGGCTAACTTCTGACATCACCGCTTAGCCTACTGCATGGTGCTGTCCCATCTCACTGAGTGCTGTGTTCCAGAGGAAAGCTCCCTCCAGACTCAGCGCCTCCATGCCCTCAGGACAATTGAGAAGAGAAGAGATACTCCCTGGGCCACCGCTGGCATGGGAAGAAGCCCAGCTCCCGAGCTTGGAGTTCTAGAGGATGACTTCATTCTCCATCTTCATTCCTCTGTTGCACAGCGGGACTTGGCTTAAGATGATGGGAACAGATGATAAGGCTGACCTACCAGCCCTTAGAGCCTGCGATCCTGATAGGGGCTGCCTTCTACACACTCAGAACTCCGCTGGAACCAATCTTGTTAAAACATAAAATTTGTTTACCTAACATAAATTGTTATAACAGGTTTTTTCTTTACAGCAACATATCCTTCATTGTGCTAGGGAAGAAAGGGCTTATAATGGCCATCCTAGGCTCTTAGATATTTTCTGAGGAACTACTTAGTAACTGAAGGAACAATAGCATCGTAAAATTAGTCTGTTAACAGTAGCAGCAGTATTAAATGAACCTTAATCTCATATTTATCCTGGTACAACATCATTTAAACAATATAGAAAGAACCATGCTAGTCACCAGGGCCAGACAAGGACTTAGATAATAAACTATTTCCAAATTCTTATTTCTGCCTTTCACTGGAACTTTTCTATCCTAATTATCCATATACTTTAGCTGATATTTGATGGTATGAGTGGGTTTTTATTTCAATATCCTCAATGTATTCCCACTAGGAAACTATTTTTACTATTTTCTGTAATTGGACTGTTAAAATTTCCTATGTAAGAAAATTAGCATTTTTCCCATAGTTTTAAAAAAAGGCAAACCCTGTTTTTAATAGGAGACCTCGAAGAAGACACTTAACTTGTGCTTCTGATTTCTTATGACTTTTTCTGGCTCATTTTAAAAATACCCATTACTGAAAGGCCTCTAGTATATGTCCATGTTAAAAAAGTGGCATTAGTTGTAGTTATTTTTATTCTTATATCTCATTCCAGTTAAATTATATATCTAAATAGAATTAAATTATGTAAGAAATTATTAAAATAGTTAAATTTCAGAAGCTAAAATATAAAATCATCATGAAAGAGAAAAGCCAAATAAATAATGTCAGAGAATCCTTAAGCCCCAGAGCCTGCCCTGTAGGTCAAGAAGCAAGAGGGGAAATGAGCTATGAGAATTCTCTAAAGACGTCCCTTTGCCTTCCTGAAAAAGCCAGTGGGAGCAGGTGACCCGTGGACCTTTAGAGCCCTGGGATGCTGTGCCCAAAGTAAGGATCAACTTGATATCATGGTCTGAGATGCTCAATAAATATTTGTTTATTTTATTTAGAGAGCTGGGACCTACAATGCTCAGATTCTGAATAATAAACGTCTTGCCTTAGAGCAACAGTTTGAATTGCCCTTGTATTTAGCAAAGGAAATGCAGCTTTTAGAGTGCAAGCTAATGTGATGGAGACAGTTGGTAATTAGACCACTTTGAAATAGTTCTTGTTACACAGAGCTCTTATTTTGACGCAAATCAATGCATCACTCTTACCCTTTAAACTCTCCCCATTTCCTATCAGACAAAATCACAGCATGACCTTTAACAGATTCTCAGTCTGAAATTCCCTCTTCCTTGCTTGGCTGTTCTCTGTTGTGTGGCCACTCTCAGTTATAATAATGTATTGATGTTGGCTCCCAGAATAGTGACTATTTCACAGACCATTGTAACCAAAGAATTACAGACATCCCTTGAAGATATTGCAAGTTCAGTTCCAGACCATCATAATAAAGTAAATATCACAATAAAGTGAGCCACACATTTTTTTTTGTTTCTCAGTGCATTTAAAAGTTATGTTTACACTGTGCGGTAGTCTATTAAGTGTACAATAACATCATGTCTAAGAGGAGTCATAATTTTTTGCTGGTGAAGGGTCTTGCCTCTATGTTAATAGCTGTTGACTAATCAGGGTGGTGAGTGCTGAAGGTTAGAATGGCTATGGCAATTTCTTAAAAGAAGACAACAATAAAGTTTGCACCATCTATTGACTCTTCCTTTCATGAAAGATGCCTCTGTACTATGCAATGTTATTTGATGGCATTTTACCCACAGTAGAACTTCTTTCAAAATTGGACTTAGACCTCTTAAACCCTGCCACTGCCTCATCAACTAGGTTTATGTAAAATTATAAATCCTTTTGATGTCACTGAAGGTGTTCACAGCATCTTCACCAGGAGTAGGTTCCATCTCAAAAAACTACTTTCTTTGCTAATCCATAACAAGCAATTGCTCAGCTGTTCAAGTTTGATCATGAGACTGCAGCAATTCAGTCTCATTTTCAGGTTCTACTTTAATTCTAGTTCTCTTACTATGTGTACCACATCTGCAGTTACTTCCTCCACCAAAGTCTTGAATTCCTCAAAGTCAACCATGAAGGTTGGAATCAACTTCTTCCAAACTCCTGTTAACGTTGATACTTTCACCTCCTCTTATGAATCACAAATATACTGTGTCATGCGTGTCCATGTGAAGAGACCACCAAACAGGCTTTGTGCGAGCAATAAAGCTTTTTTAATCACCTGGGTGTAGGCGGGCTGAGTCTGAAAAGAGAGTCAGTGAAGGGAGATAAGAGTGGGGCCGTTTTATAGGATTTGGGTAGGTAAAGGAAAATTAGAGTCAAAGAGGGGTTGTTCTCTGGCGGGCAGGAGTGGGAGTCACAAGGTGCTCAGTGGGGGAACTTTTTGAGCCAGGATGAGCCAGGAAAAGGAATTTCACAAGATAATGTCATCCTTTAAGGCAAAGACCAGCCATTTTTACTTCTTTTGTGGTGGAATGTCATCAGTTAAGGCAGGGCAGGGCATTTTCACTTCTTTTGTGGTTCTTCAGTTACTTCAGGCCATCTGGGCTTATAGGTGCAAGTCACAGGGGATGCGATGGCTTGGCTTGGGCTCAGAGGCCTGACATACTTCATGGCATCTATAATGGTGAATCCTTTCCATAAGGTTTTGAATTGAGTTTGCTCATCTCCATCAGAGCAATTACTATCTATGGCAGCTATAGCCTTACAAAATTTATTTGTTAAATAATAAGTCTTGAAGGCCATATTTATTTTTTGATCCATGGGCTACAGAATGAATTCTGTGTTAACAGGCATCAAAACAATATGAATTGGCTTGTACATCTCCATCAGAGCTCTTGGGTGACCAGGTGCATTGACAATGAGCAGTAATATTTTGAAAAGATCCTTTTTTCTGAGCAGTAGGTCTCAACAGTGGGATTAAAATATTCAGTAAACCATGCTGTAAACAGATGTGCTGTCATCCAGGCTTTCTTCTTCCATTTCTAGAGCACAGGCAGAGCATATTTAGCGTAATTCTTAAGGGACCTAGGACTTTTGGAATGGTAAATGAGCATTGGCTTCAACTTAAAGTCACTGCTGCTGCCCCTAACAAGACAGTGATCCTGTCCTTTGAAGCCAGGAGTTGACTTCTCCTCTCTAGCTATGAAAGCCCTAGATGGCATCTTCTTCCAGTATAAGGCTATTTCATCTACACTGAAAATCTGTAGTTTAGTGTAGGCAACTTCACTAGTTGTCTTAGCTAGACCTTCTGGATCACTTGCTGTAGCCTTTATATAAGCCCTTGCTCCTAAATCATTTTACACTTTCATGTTATAGCAACAACTTATTTCCTTAAACCTCATGAATTAACCTCTCCTACTTCTGACTTTTCTTGTACAACTTCCTCACCTCTCTCAGTCTTTACAGAATTGAAGAAAGTTACAGCTTGCTCTGGATTTGGCTTTGGCTTAAGGGAATGTTGTTGCTGGTTTAATCTTCCATCCAGACCACTAACACTTTCTCCATATCAGAAATGAGGCTGTTTTGCTTTCTTATTCATGTGTTCACTGAAGTGGCACTTTTAATTTCCTTCAAGAACTTTCCCTTTGCATTCACAACTCGATTGTTTGGTGGAAGAGGTCTAGTTTTCCGCCTATTTTGGCTTTCAACATATTTCCTCACTAAGCTTAATCACTTTTAGCTTTTGATTTAAAATGAGAGACACAAGACTCTCTCACTTGAACACTTAGAAGCCATTGTAAGGTTATTAACTGGCCTAATTTTAATATTATTCTGTCTCAGAGAACAGGGGCGTCCACTGAGAGATGGGAGAATGACTGGTTGGTAGAACAGTCAGAACACACACATTTATCAATTAAGGTTGCTGTCTTATATGGGCACCTCAAAGCAATTACAAAAGTAACGTCAAAGGTCACTGATCACAGATCATTATAAAGGATATTATAATCATTAAAAAGCTTGAAATATTGCAAGAATTACCAAAATGTGTCACAGATACATAAGTGAGCGTGTGCTGTTAGAAAAATGGCTCCAATAGACTTGTTTGATGCAGGGTTGCCACAAACCTTCAACTTGCAAAAATGCAGTATCTAAAGCAAAGCATAATAAAATGAGGTATGTCTCTATTTGAAACAACTCTTTCTTGAAAGGAGTTCAGTTGGAAAACCTTCGTCCTGATTTGGAACACGTAGTCCTGGAAGGAGACTGTTACACGGAGTCCTGGGAATCATGTAGGTCATTAAGACTCATTGCTAGGGCCCCAGATGACCTGTTTGAGGGAGTATTTTTCCCAGTCCACCCCACTACCATGCATGCCACACACAAGTGTGTGCATACACATTGCACACATATATGCTTAGAATGCAGCCAAAGTTGTTCACCCTTTGCCAAAAATACTTGCCTCTTACCTTCTTTTGCTGTCTTTCTGTCCAGTCAACCAACACCTACTCATCTTTCTACATTCAAGCTCAAGAAATGTTTGCTCTATAAACCCTTCCCTGGCCTCCACCATCCCCATGCTGGACCTAGCTAGTACTGGCTGTCAAAAGCTGCTTGTGTGCATCTCTTCCCATGTCCTTGTTAGTAATTTCACTTTGGTATCTTGAAATTGACCATGAAAGCAGCATTTATTCCAAGGAAATCAGCAAATGCTACAAATCAGTGCTTTTTCTTTCCCCGAAGAGCTAGTTTTCACACATTTGCCAGCATCCTACTGGATGCAACCCAGTGTTTGACTTTACAGAGAGAGAAAACCCTCTATGGTAGTGGACCAAGAATTCTAACATTCACTGGAATTCACTGCTAGGGTCACTGTGTGCTTCCTTCAAGTCTCAAATAGCTCAGATAAGGACTTTCTCTCCTTTTCTCTCTTCTCTGGTCTTTTCTACTAATTCCAGTCCTCTATTTCTATATTCAACTGTGGGGCCTTTAAGTTTGAGGGCAACAGCTTCTGTTTGGACAACACTGAGGAGAGGAAATGCTTCCTAGAAAAGATGCATTTTGAGGGAGCAAATGGGACAAGCAGACGGTGAAGAAAGACAAAATGGTAGGCTGGGAGGAGTGGCTAGGAGAAAGCGTTGGAGTAGATTGTTGGAAGCCCTGCAGAGCCAAGGTAAGAAAACGCAAATATCTGATGCTTTTACCTCTCTGTAGCTAACAGTCCTAACCCACACAAAGACTATCTCATCTTTCAAGATGGAGGGTACCTAGTCTGTATTCTGTTATTAGCTTTGCTTCCTTAGCTAAGGGAAGGACTGGGACCAGGACTGAATCTTGTGTGTTGTGGGGAGAGGCAGGCAGCTGTCAAAGAGGTGCCAGCTAAGCTGTCTGGGAGCTAAGCCATAATTAAGTGATAGGACAAATGTCAAATTTCAACAAGTGAAGCTCAGGAGAATTATCCGGATATGTTTATATCCCACATGAAAACACAGTACTAATCCCTACACAGGGAGTTGATAACAGATACCAGGAACTTACTGAGATTCTCTAACTAAGGAGTTTAAAGCCAAGCTAACACCATTTGAAAGGTGTTGAAAGTTGGGACTTTTATCAAAATTACTTTATTTAAGATACACAAATTATTGCCAAGTGAACTCTGAGAAGATTTCTCTGAAACCACCAGGTAAAAAAAAAAGGAAAGAGGGACCAAAAACAAGTAAAATTTTGAAATAGCTGAAGATTTATCATTTACGATGCTAGATCTCAAATGAACTTGACATTAGGGTGGGACTTTCTAATAAAAGTGAAATTACGTGAGCAATCCATGGCCCTTAGTAGTATTTATTTTTCAAAGCTCAGATAGTTGTTTATATATTTTCCTGTATTCCATGTTCCTAAAGCCAATTAGTCATGAAGTGGTGTCTCCCCACTGTCTTGTTTTGCAGCATGTTTGCCTTCAGTCTGATAGTTGGTGTTCTGGCCCTGGGGAGGAGGTCAGGGGACAATCTACTTCCCAGAATTAGGTTTAAAAATGTTTTTCTTCCCCCTTGGTCTGTGGCTATCATTAGCAGAGCCAACGACATGATTATGTTTTTGAGAAATGCATTCCTTTCTACCCAAACCGGTGCTACCTATTAAATGTCATTCTCAGCCTTGAAGGAGAGGCCCAAGACATTAAGAGTTCTTGACTGGGGCTCTCAGGAAAAGAGATAAGTCCCAGTGGCTGTCCTTGAGAAGCAGAACTGGAGAATTTCGGCCAGTCTTTTGGGTGCCCGAGCCTCCCCATCTCTTCACCCGGTGAAAGCAGCCCTCCAAAAACAACTCATGGAGTCAGCAGCCAGTTCCCTCTGCTTGCAATCAGATGATCCCAGGCCACTGGCCCTCAGTGTGTCTAAGGCCTTTATCTCTATGAGCTATTTCTAATACGTTCTTTCTGCACTCAGCCTGCAACCGCAAATGGGTATTATTAAAAACAGAGAAGAGAAGCAGATAAGAAACTTAATATGCCAATTAAAATACCAAGCAGAAACCAGAAGAACCCATTCTCAGACTCACAATTCCCCAGATACAGATAGCCCCAAAGGAACTCAGGCTAAGAGAGCAAAGGAACATCTTGTAGTAATCTCAGAGCCAGGCGCTTACTTGGAGCTGAGATATTTACTTCCTGGTTTGGGAGACGTTTTGCACTAGGTTATTTGGGATTCTCAACTCCCACTTATTGCTAGCTCTATAAATGCTTGTGAATATTCGTAAATAAAAATAGCTACCAGTTACTAAGTCCTTATTTGGACCACAGACTGTTAGTGCTTTATATATATTATTTTATGTTATTTTCATAAGAATGTTATAAGACAATCATTAATATTCCCATTTTACAGATGAAGAAATTAAAAGTTAAACCATTGAGAATAATGTATTAATTTATTTATGCCGGGTATTCTGGTAACAGCTTTGCACAAATGGCTTCATTTTTCTTTATTGACAATGCTTACTGAGTGCCAAGTACTGTTCTAAGAGCTTTGCACATACTAACTTAATTACTCCTCCCAATAGACCTATGAGGTAGGTGCCATAATTATCTCCATTTTTCAGATGGGGAAGCTGAGGCATAAAAGTTAAGAACTGGCCCATGGTAAGTAGCAGAGCCAGGAATTGAACCCAAGCATCTGGTGCCAGAATTCATGCATCTGAACCGCTTGGCTGTGCTGTCTTTCATAATTTTTGCCCTATCAGGTGCCCTATACCTATTTTCAGACAAGAATATTTACCCAAAAATCCACAGCCAGTAGAGCAGACTTTTGAAGCCAGGTCTCTGGGATCCCCAAGGCCTTGTTCAAGCACTCTGCTATCTATCCATATCACGTTTTCCATTAGGCTCAATAAGGTTCATATAATTCAGCCTCATCAACTGGGTTACAATGCTTTGGAGTTACTAAAAGTTTTATTTACTATCTTTTCACTAAAGGACTCTGCTCCTAGTATGTGGTAAGTAAATGTTCTTGGCTAATTGTGGACATTAATAAGATGCTCTTAGTGAGGGGACAGATGTGCACGCATGGTCAAGTGGCCATTGAGATACTTCTTTTGGATCTTATCCAAATCATAACATTATAGAAATCTTTGCAAAATAAGACTTGTGTAAGTGCAAAGAACATTGTGCCAGATTCTTCTTATCCATATTATTTTATTATTGTATGTTATACATTGCAGCTTATATGTTGTTTTTTAATATTGTATATATAGACTTATACATATATATAATATATTGATAGACACACACACCAAAACAATATTTTATATATAATATGTATAACATTATATAATATGTAATATATAGTGTATAATGGGAAATATATGCACAGCTACATCTTTCGAACTTACTTTGAACTGTCTGGTTCAAAGTGCATGTGAACTTCTCTGAAATTCTCTCCTGAAAATTTTAGTAAAGCAATGTTCATGTAAGGAGCTAAACACAAGTAGAATGCTTAGTTTTACCTAAGGGATGGTTTAAATATACACAGTTTTTGTAAAGCAGAGAATATGTTAGAACATAAAAATGAGTTCAGAAAGATAATTTCTACAAGGCGATTCCCACCTCCTGGTATTCATGCCTTTGTGTGCTCCCCTCCGCTTGAGTGTGGGCTGGACTTATTGACTCACTTCTAAGGAACAGAATATAACAGAAGTGATAGATGTCACTTTCAATTTCAGGTTATAAAAAGACTGTGGCTTCCATCTTGGGTGCCTTCTCTCCCTCTCTTAATTACTCACTCCGGGGGGAGCCAGCCGCTACGTTGTGAGGTGCTCTATGGAGAGGGTCACATGTCAAAAAATTTATGTCTTCAGCACACAGCCAATGAGAAGCTGAGGCCTGCCAACAGCACATGCATGAGCTTGGAAGAGGATCCTCCCTGAGTTGAGCTTTGAGATAGATGAGGCAGCATCAGCCAACACTTTGTTTGAAGACTTGTGGGAAACCCTGAGTTCAAAGCACCCAGCTAAGTCACACCCAATTCCTGACTCATAGAAATTGTGCAACAATAAATGTTTGTTGTTTTAAGCAACTAAGTCTTGGTAGTAATTTGTTTAGCAGTCATGGATAATCAATAAAGCAAAGGAAAAGAAAGCACAGGCTTGGGAGTCACGCAGACCTTGGCTAAAGCCTAACTTGACTAAATCAACTGTGCAACAATAGATAGTTTATTTAACCTCTCTGAGCTTCCATTTCCTCAACTACAAAATGGGGATAACAGTAATCCTTGCAGAATTATTATTGTTATTAAATCAAATAACATATAGTAAGTGACTAGTGAAAGGCTTGAAATATATTGGGTCTAATCTGAGATTTACCTTTCCTCTCCCTTCATATTCCCATTAACCCCTTCTTACATTTGTCACCCTTTCTTGGGGATAGGTATTTGAAATGATAGTGAGGGTGGAAGATTTCAAAAACCAGTGGTGCTCAAGGAGACAGGATACAACAGAATTTTAAAAATAGAGGAGAAATTACTTGATCTAGAGGTGGGGAGAGAAGGAAGACGTACAGTAAAGGAAGAGAAGTCAACCCTAAAGATCCCCTTCTTGCCAACATGTTTGTTTTTCTAATTTCATTGCAGAGAGTGAATGTGTATGTGTGTGTGTGTGTGTGTGTTAGTTACTTTTCCCCCACAAAAATGGATATTCCCAGAACGATGAATGAAAGATGGTCTTAATTTGATATGATTTTCCTCATAGTAATAAACACATTGTTTTCTACCAACTGTTTCTAAAGCTAACTAATTTTACTTCTTTTTCAAGGAGGAATAAAACCAAAGGAAAGGGCCCCAAGAAGGCTCAGCAATCTTGGGCAGTTTTTGCGGGATGTGCAGAAGCCCCAGGCTCCCAGCTGAGAGCAGGATCTAACATTGGAAATAAAACAAAAGCATTTAGGAAAGTCAAGAAACTTAGGGCTAGGTAGTGAGGTGCCCTTATTTTACAGATTAGAAAACTGAGAGCTATAAAATCTCTCAAGGCTGGAAAGGCAGTTGAAGAATGGGTGAACCTCCCCTGAGGGAAGGGCACTTGGATTCTTTTCTTTCTGTGGATGTGAAGAATGTTTACCTAGCCCAGGAAGGATTTACTGGAAGAGACTGGTTTGAGTTGTGAATTGAAAAACTGATGTGAAGAGATAAGATGAGGAACACCCCAGGACAGCAGAGCCCAAATGGGACCATTCAAGGGCCATTTGTAGCCGATGAAAAATGGAAGGCAGATGGAGGAAGAAGAAGAGGAGGAGGAGGAGGAGGGAGGAAAAGAAGAAAGAGGAGGAGAATGAGGAGAAAAAGGCAGAGAAGGAGAAGGAGGACATGAGAGAATTAAGTTTAAACTCCAAGTGGACAACGGTAAGAAAGTCAGTGGAAATGTTTCATGTGAAAAATCAAAGAAAAGAAGGGTAAGACCAAGAAAAGAGCTAAGTTTGCCAGCATGAGGAAGGTAAGGGGTTTACAGCAGAAGAAAAAGGAGGCTGCAGAGGATTATAAGGCCAGTTAACATTTGCTGGCACTTACCACAAGCCAGGCACTCTTATAAGGCATAGTGTTTACATTCGTATTTATTTGTTTGATTCTCATGACAGATCTATGAGGCTAACAGCAGTCAGATAGTTTCAGGTTCCAAGAACTGGTGAAAATCATGGTTATGAGAAATACAGAATCAATATGTCAATTAAAGAAGAAAAATGTTGTGTTCAAAGCCAGATAGGGTTGAGTTCAAATCCTGGCTCCAACACATCCGCCCAGATATGCCTAGTAGGGTTCATTCAGGAAAACAGCTTAAACTTCCTAAGACCCAATTTCCTTATGTGGAAATAGGGTTAATGATAATGCCTACTCCACAGAGTCACTGTGAAACCAAGGTGACACAGAACATGCATAACGCCTGGCATGGTGACCGACATGTGTGAGTATTAAACAGTAGCCACAAGTATTGCTGTTGTTGTTTATGGTAACAATGTCGTAATGTCTATTGTTGGTGAGTTGCTGGCATCTTAAGAAAATACAAATGCAGAGTCCTATATTCATCTTAATTGCAAGTTAGTTTACAGTGTGGCATAATCTGAAGAGCATGGGAAAGGGAATGAGGAGAACCACGTTTTAGTCCCCCTCTGACGTCCACTTGCATGTGACCTTGAACTTAGGTATCAATATCTCTGAGATTACAGGAGAGGGAGAAATGATCTCTAAAATTACTTCTAGTTTAAAAAATGTGGCAGGGCATGATGACTCATGCCTGTAATCCCAGCACTCTGGGAGGCCGAGGCGGGTGGATTGCCGGAGGTCAGGAGTTAGAGACCAGTCTGGCCAACATGGTGAAACCCCGTCTCTACTAAAAACACAAAAAAATTAGCCAGCTGTGGTGGCATGCGCCTGTAACCCCAGCCACTCGGGAGGCTGAGGCAGGGGAATTGCTTGAACCAGGGGGGCGGAGCTTGCAGTGAGCCGAGATGGCACCACTGCACACCAGCCTGGGCAACAGAGTGAGACTCCATTTAAAAAAAAAAAAAAAAAGCCTATTCTGTAAGTTGTCTGTCCACTCTGTCAGTAGTTCCCTTTGTTGTGCAGAAGCTGTTTAGTTTAATTAGATCCCATTTGTCAACTTTTGCTTTTGTTGCAATTGCTTTTGGTGTCTTTGTTATGAAATCTTTGCTGGTTCCTATGTCCAGAATGGTATTGCCTAGATTGTCTTCCAGGGTTTTTACAGTTTCAAGTTTTACATTTAAGTGTTTAATCCATCTTGAGTTGATTTTTCAATGTGGTGTAAGAACGTGGTCCAGTGCATATGGCTAACCAGTTTTTCTAGCACTATTTTTCATAACAAGACTATTAAAAATATCAACTCCTTGAACTACACGCCTTCACAACTTTGTAAAAAAATCTAAATCAAAATGAAATAAATACATCTCCTCAAAAAACCAAAAACATGAAAACCTAATGGGTGAAAAAGTTGAACCTTTAGTTGACCGTGCAGGCAGAACTCAGATGAGGCTGAAAGCAGATATAGAAGTAAGACTGTGTAAACTTCATACGCTATCATAAGAATTTTAATCTTTATTCTGAGACCTGTGGCAAATCTGTGACATAATTTAGGCAAAAATGTGACACAATCAGATTTGTATTTTGTTTATTTTTATTTTTATTTGAGACAGAGTCTCGCTCTGTCACCCAAGCTGGAGTGCAGGGGTGTGATCTCGGCTCACTGCAAGCTGCGCCTCCTGGGTTCATGCCATTCTCCTGCCTCAGCCTCCCGAGTAGCTGGGGCTACTGGCACTAACCACCATGGACAGCTAATTTTTTTGTATTTTTAGTAGAGACAGGGTTTCACCATATTAGCCAGGATGTTCTCAATCTCCTGACCTCATGATCTGCCTGCCTCGGCCTCCCAAAGTGCTGGGATTAAAGGCGTGAGCCACCGTGCCCAGTCCAGATTTGTATTTTGAAAATAACAATGTGACTCCCCTATGAGACTAGGAACTCCATGAGAAGAAGGAGCAGAACAGTTACTGTAACCCTAGCACCTAGAGGCTAGGCATAATAGAAAACAACTTTCATAAGTAACTGATGAGTGAAAGAATTGATGATGGATGGAAGACCATGTCCTTCCCCCATCTCAGTTTCCTCATCTGTGTAATGGGGAGAACAAACCTGCTTATTTCCTTGTCTGTCCTCTTTTTGATCTACTGTCAGGAATGTTGGGTAGACAAATGATGTAATAAATATAAAATAACTTGGGTACTTCAGGAAGTACCATTCTTTAAAAGGGTGGCAGCAAACATATTCTAGTAAATTAAGGAATAGCACATCTGTAGACTAAATTAAATATGAGTATCTGCTCTAGTTTCTGATGACAGAAGAATCCTGAATGAAATAGGAAGGGATGGGAAGCCCACCTCAAGACACGAAAGTCTGTGAAGACTTGATTGCTGAAATTGTGTTTCCATTTGTGATTAGAGATATTTAGAGTGAAATCAGTATCTTCTTTTGAGAAGCACATTATGAATGCAGCCTAGTCAATATGTCAGAGTGTGTGTGTGTGTGTGTGTGCATGTGAGATATATATATATATTGCATTTTTATAATGTTAGTTTAGTTTGTAAAAAAAAAAAATTATGTGAGCAGCAGGAGTTTGTCATGAGCAATAAAATTTTTCATGTGGATTCTTTCCCATTCTTTTCAGGGGAATTTCTCAGAATTTTTCCACAACTGTTTCAGACTCTAGAGAGTCCTGAGTGTTGGTTTTTTCCCAGCCATTGCTGTTTTCTTCCCCTTTGCCACAGCACTGGGAGAGATAGACAGGCCATTCCTGGAGTACTGTTTGTTGATTAAATGAGAACTTTTGGCATCAGTGGTCTTTTGCAGCTTGGCAGGTCTGGAATAATTGGGGGAAACATTCCTATCCCATATTATTAGTGACTCTGAATTCAGATGATTACAGAACAGAAAAGTTCACAGAAATATTGGCATTCCTCTGGGAGATTACTGTGGAAAGGACCAGTCTCTTACCTGGGAGGCCAGGGATTTACCATGAGGTGCAGTTTGAGGTATGTCAGAGGCCTCCTTTGCCTTACTCCATCTCACTGTGGAAGATGGACAGTTTTCATCAAGTGAGTTAGCACTCTGCCTTTGTGGCCCCCAAATATTCTCACTTTGCTTTGACACTGCAAGACACTCAAGAATTGAGCAGTTGATTGACTGCAATAGCTCTAGCCTCTCTCTCAGTCTGTCTCATTCTGCCTCACAAATATAAGAAAAATTTTCTCATGCATCAAGTAGAAACAAAATTTCATCAGTGTTTTTACCTAATTTGCAAAGAAACAGAAGAAGTGCAAGACTTATAAACTATAAAACATAATTGAAAGAAATTAGAGAAGCCTTAAATAAATGGAAAGCCATCCCATGCTCATGGTCAGAAGTTTTAATATTGTTGATATGGCAATACTCCCCACACTGATGTACAGATTCAACATAATCCCTATCAAAATCCTAGCTGCCTTTTTTGGTGTGCAAGAGTTACCAAGCTGATCCTAAAATTTATAGGGATATCAAGGAACATAGAATAACCAAAACAATCTTGAAAAAGAACAAAGTTGGAGGACTCACACTTCCCAATCTCAAAACTTACTATAGTGCGGTAGTAATTAAGACAGAGTGATCTGGTATAAGAATGGATAAATAGATTAGTGGAACCGAATTGATAGTCTAGAAATAAATCCTATGTTTATGATCAATTGATTTTCAGCAAAGAGACAATTCAATGAGGAAAGAATCATCTTCAACTAATGAAGCTCTGACAACTGGATATTCACATGCAAATGGATAAAGTTGGATCCCTACCTCAAACCATATATAAAAACTCACTAGAAATGGATCACAGACCTAAATGTAAGAGTGAAAACTCTAAAACCCTTGGGAAAAAAAATAGGCATATCTTCGTGACTTTGGATTATACAATGGTCTTACACATGACATCCAAAACACAAGCATACACACACACAAAATTACATTGGGTTTCATCAAAAATTAAAAACTTTTGTGCTTCAAAGGACACCATCAAGAAAGTAAAAGACACCCAAAGAATAGAAAAATATATATATTTACAAATCATATAACTAGTAAGAGACCTGTTCTAGAATATGTGAAAAACATTTATGATTCAATAAATAATCTAATTAAGGAAATGAACTTGAATAGAAGTTTATCCAAAGAAGAAATGCAAATGGTCAATAAACTCATAAAAAGATACCCAGCATCATCAGTCATTAAAATAATATAAATTAAAACCACAATGTGATACCACTTTACACCCACTAGGATGGTACAACAAAAAAGACAGACAATCCAAGTATTGACTATCATGAAGAGAAAGTGGAACTCCCATACATTGCCTGTGGGTATCTAATCCAGCAATTCCACATTTAGGCAAATACCCATGAAAATGGAAAACATGTCAACACAAAAACTTGTACACAAATGTTTATATCAACATTATTCATTATACCCAAACAGTGGAAACAGCTCAAATGTCTATTATTTGATGAAGGGTTGAACAAAATTGTATATCCATTCAATGAATATATAATGCAGTATATCCATACAATAGAATATTATTCAGCCATAAAAAGGAATGAAGCACTAATACATAGATAGACCTTAAAAACATTATACTAAATGAAAAAAAGTCAGAAACAAGAGGCCACATATTCCTGATTTTATTTATGTTAAACGTCCTGAATGGCAAATTCATTGAAACAGAAAGTAGGTTAGTGGTTGCCAGGGGCTAGAGAGAGGAGGAAATGAAAAGTGACCACTAAAGGGTATGGAGTTTCTTTCAAGGAGAATAAATTGTTCTGGAATTAGGTAGTAGTGATGATTACAAAATTTTGTGAATATACTAAAAACCACTAAACTGTACACACTGATATTTTATGGTATCTAATTATATCTTAAATTTGTAAAGAACACCGTTTCAAAGACAGCTTGCTAGTAACAGCTAACATTTATTAAGTCCTTACTATGTCTGAGGCTAAAACTGATGTTGGCTAAACTCTGTGGAGCAGAATTTGTTACTGGGAAAAACTAAGGGAAAAATGGCATCTGTCAGACAAATTTACGTCTACAAATTTGACATAAGGAAGAAACCACAAAAAAATAAAAATGACAGAAGCTATAATCAGAAAAAATAAACCAAAACTAATTAGCAAATCAAATATTTATAAAATATTTAAATATACTTTTAATAAAAATACTTTCAAAATACAAAATGAATTATGAAATTTTTGTAATAGCTTAAGAAACTGTCTTAATAGAGTTTTTAATGGAAAATACTTTTCTTATAAAAATTCATCAATGCTGCTATAATACTTACTTTGTATTGAAATCACCCTTGGAGCTAAAACAGCAAAGTCAAACTTATTGTGCCCACTAACTGGACCTGGCATGAGGGTCTTAAATTCCCACTGTTTTCATGCTCCAGGTTAAAGAATAGCGTGACACCTACTATTACGGGTTGTTAAAAAGAGACAGACTCACATATTGTCATTTATGAGATAATCACATTTCAATTCAAACTGTTTCTGTCAAAGAATTGGAACCTGAAAAGGTGAAGGCCAGACAGTTCAATGTCTAATAATGGGGATAGGAAAGATGCAATTTGGGGCATTATTTGGCTGAAGCATCTTAGTAGGAAATTTTGAATAGCCATAGGAAAGTTCCAAAACTAGAAAACTTATTTGTGCATAGGGGCTGGGCATGAATGTGAAAATGCTTAAGAAGAAAAATGGAGCAAATTAAAGGGAATCAAAAGACTCCAGAGAGAATCTTTGCCTGCTTTATATTTTACCTGTGCAATCAGTTCAATTTGACATGTCTAAATTCTTGATGCTCTGACGAGCATTTTCCAGGACCTAAGGAGTGTAGTAGCAGTTACCGTCTCCATTGTATTCAATCTCCTCTTTGTTTGTTCTTAGATGTCTTCCAGAAGCCAGCACACAAGTCAGTCCTAGACAGAAATCTGCCACCTGGTGCTGCCATGTAGGTATTCATTAACTTGCCCATGCAACACACATTTGTTGAGCACCTACTATGTGCCAGACCCAATGTCCACAAATGAATACATACTAAGTATAAGATGATTGAGACACAGTCCATGCACTTAAAAAAGACAGGGCTCAGTAGAGGAAACAGACATGTAAACTGCTAATTGCAGGAAAATAAGATCAACGCAGGGATACAGCTAAGCCCAGGGTATCATGGGTGTATCAAGAAGAGGCACCAGACATGGCCTCATATAGAAAATCTAAAAGCCACTGTTGTCTTTCAGATACTTCCCAGATAGAGCTGTTTAAATTCTGAGATTGCAAGTTTATTTTAGCTAAACTTTTTATTTTGAGTTAATTTTCAACTAGTAGCAAATAATGTAGACAGTTATAGACTTATAATAATGTAAGATATAATATAGACAGAGCCCATGTACCCTTTACCTAGTTTTCCCCAATGGTGACATCCTAGAAATGACAGTACAATATCACAACCAAGATATTGACATTGATATACTCAAGATACAGAATATTTCCATCACCACAAGGTTCCCTCAGGTTGCCCTTTTATAGCCACATTCACTTCTTTCCCACTCCCACCCACTCCTTCACCCCTGAAACAACCCCATATTTTCTCCATTACTGTAATTTTGTCATTTCAAGAATGTTATATAAATGAAATCATGTGGTATGTAACCTGTTTTGGCACTTTTTACTCAGCAAAGTTCTCTGGAGAGTCATCCAGTTTGTTGCATGTCTTAATAATTCATTTCTTTTTTTATTACTGAGTAGTAGTCTGTGGTACGGATGTACCAAAATTTGTTTAACCATTAACCTGTTGAAAGGTATCTGGGCTGTTTCCAGATTTTTACTATTACGAATGAAGCTTCTATGAAGATTTGTATACATGCTTTTGTGTGACAGTAAGTTTTCTTCTCTCTGAAGTAAATGCCCAGATTGCAATTGCCGGGCTGTATGGTGGCTCATATTTAGTTTTCTAAGAAACTTCCAAACTGTTTTCCAGAGCAACTGTGCCATTTTACATATTCACCAGTAATGTTTAAGCCACCCAGTTTCTCTATATCCTCATCATCATTTGATGTTGTCATTATTTTTTATTTTAGCCATTTTGATAGGTGTATGGTGGTATCTCATTGTGGTTTTAATTTTCATTTCTCCAATAACTGATGATATTGAACAACTTTTCATGTGCTTTTTTGTCATCTATATATCCTTTTCAGTGAAATATCTGTTTGTATGTCTTGCTTATTTTCTAATTACATTTTTTTGTTTTTTACTATTAAATTTTGAGAATTCTTTATATATTCTAAGTTTTGAGAGTTCTTTATATATTCTAAGACACTAGTATTTTGTTGGATATGTGGTTTGCAAATATTTTTTCCCAGTCTGCAGCTCATCACTAATTCCCTCTACAGAGTAATTTGCAAAGAAAAGTTTTTTAATTTTGATAAAACCCATTTTATCAATTTTCTTGTATGGTTGATGTTTTTAGTGTCAAGTTTAAGAACTTGGCCCAGTTCCAAATCCCAAAGATTTTCTCTTTTTAAAAATAAAAGTTTCATAGTTTTGTGTTTTACATTTAAGAACCTGATACATTTTGAACTTACATTTGTGTAAGTTGTGAGACTTAGGTCAGAGTTCATTATTTTGCCCATGGATGACCAATTGCCCTGGCATTGTTTAAAAGGCTATCTTTTCTTTATTGGATTGCTTTTGCAACTTTGTCAAAAATCAGTTGGACATGTTAGTGTGGGTCTATTTCTGGGTTTTCTTTTCTCATCTGTCGATCTATGTGTCTAATCTCCTACTAACACTTCACAGCCTTGATTAGGCTAGCTATATAATAAGTCATAAAATTGCATAGATGGATTCCTTATATTTTATTCTTTTTAAAAATGGTTTTAGCTATCCCAGTTCCTTTGAATTTCAACATAACTTTTAGAATAATATTCTACATATCTACAAAAATTCTGGCAGATAATTTGATATAAATTATATTAAATGTGTATATCAATTTTAGAAGAACTGACATCTTTACTAAGTTGAGTCATTCAATATGAACACTGTATGTCTCTCCATTTATTTAAATCTTCTTTGCTTTCTTTCCTCAGTGTTTTGTAGTTTTTAGCACACAAGTCCTGTACATGTTTTGGTAGACTTACACCTAAGTATTCCATTTTCTTGAGTAGCTGTACATGATAATGTATTTTTAATTCCAGTATCTACATGTTCACTGCGAGTATACAGAAATGCAGTTAATTTTTTAATGTTTATCTTGTAACCCGTGACCTTGCTGATCACGTTTACTGGCTCTAGGAGGTTTGCTTTGTTGATTCCCTAAGACTTTCCACATAGATAATCATGTTATCTGCAAGAGGGACAGTTTTCTTTCTTTTTTCTGATCTGCATGTCTTTTATTTCTTTTTCTTGCCTTTCACTGGCTAGAACTTCCAGCAATACGTTGCATAAAAACGATGAGAGAGGACAACCATGACTTGCTCTGGATCATAGAGGGCAAACATTCATTCTTTCTTCATTAAGATTAATGTTAACTATCAATTTTTTGTAAGTGCTCCTTATCAAAATACAGAAGTTCCTCTCTATTCCTAGTTTTCTCAGAGTTTTCATCATTAGTAAGTGTTGAGTATTGTTGAATGCTTTTTCTCTATCAATTAAGATGCTCATGTGATTCTTCTTCGTCAGCTTATTAAGGTGAATTATGTTGATAGAGTTTCAGATAATGAACCAGCCTTGAATCCCTTAGACAAACCTTACTTGGTCATGGAGGATAATTTTTTATATATATATTGCTAAATTCTATTTGTTAACATTTTTCAAAGTTTTAGAGGTTAAAGATTTTTGCCTCTAAAATTCATGTGGTATATCGATCTTTTTTTTTTGCACTGTCAGTGCCTGATTTTAGTATCATAGTAATACTAACTTTATAAAACACATTAAGAAGTATTTCCTCCTCTTCTATTTTCTGGAAGCCATTTTGTAAAAGTGATTTGATTCTTTTTTAAACAGTTGGTAGAACTCTCTGGTAAAACCATCTGGTTCTGCAGAATCTTTTTTTGTAAAATTTCAAATTATGAATTGGCTTCCTTAGTAGTTATATATTTAATGTTGAGTGAGTTTTGGTGGTTTGTGCTTTTTGAGGAATTGGTCCATTTCACCTCAGTTGTGAGTACATCTGTAGAGATAGAGTTGTTTGTGATATTCCTTTATCATCCTGTGTGCAAGGTCTATAGTGATGCCCCCTGTTTTACTCCTAATATTAGAAGTCTGTGTCTTCTCTTTTTCTTTGTCAGTCCTGATAGAGGTTTGTCAATTTTATTCCTCTTTTCAAAGAACTAGGTCTTTATTTTGTTGACTACCTCTATTGATTTTCTGTTTTCAGTTTCATTAATATCTCTTCTTATCTTTATTATTTCCTGCCTTCACTTCACTTTCTTTGGGTTGTTTTGCTTTTCTTTTTCTAGATTCTTGATGCAGGAACTTAAACTATTTAGTTGAGACTTTTTAAATGTAATAGGTGGAGATGAAAGTGCCAGCTCCCTATTTAGCCCTCTCAGGCACCACCCCAACAGCAGGTGGGGGAAGCTGGGGTACCTCATTACATCCTAGAGAGGGTGGAAGCCTAGGCTCGCCACTTGATCTTTGCTGGTGTTGATGGGGTTGAGAACCAGATTTTCCTCTGCTATTTGATTGGAACAGAGCAGTTTCTGACTATAAGCTTTATTGTACCTTTCTAGGTTGCTCTTTTCCTGGTACTTTGGCTAGAGAGAGCAGGCTTTTGTTGGGGTTTTTTATGTCTGCACCGTTGGTGTTTCCCTGTTGCTGGCTTCTCCAGCATGCAGTCTGGGATATGTGAGGCAGAAAGAAAGCCCAGGCAACTCACCTCTGTGTCATTTTTTGGATCACAAGGTCCCTAGTCTGTCTGCCTCTTCTCTCACCCTTTTAGGGTCTTTTTTGTTGTTGTTTTACACATAATATCCAGGGTTTTTAGTTGGACCAAGCAAGAGGGATGGAGGAAAATACATTTATTCTCTTCCCAGAATCAGAAGTCTGATTCCAAAATTGTAACGTGACCAGCTTACTGAAGAGGTTGAATCAGAAAGCAAACTTTACATTCCTTTCATTGCTACCCATCAAATAGACTGTCAGATCCCCCTGCAGTGGATGATGTCATCAGCAGATCCTTGTGCTTTTCAGATCAGTTTCATGTGTGAACATTCTTCATTTTCAGGGATTAAATCCGAACTAAACCAAAACTTCAACTTACCCACTTCAAACGATTATTTTTTCGTTCTGCCCCATCAGGCTTGACCTCAGTTTGGCAACCTGCATAGAGGAGGACTTCACTTTCCTTTCTGTTTTCCTCTGTCTGCCCTCTAGCTC
Source organism: Theropithecus gelada (assembly GCF_003255815.1). Lineage (NCBI taxonomy): Eukaryota > Metazoa > Chordata > Mammalia > Primates > Cercopithecidae > Theropithecus > Theropithecus gelada. The sequence continues at coordinate 7,639,981 of NC_037668.1, forward strand.
TCCGTCTATCGCTTCTTTTCCCTCCATGGTTGGGATCAAAAGAGGGGGAAATTAAAGGAAATAGGCAAAGTGTTTTGTTATGGACTGGAGCTGCTGGAATTAGACGTGAGTGCACTCTGCCTGGAAGGTGCCCAGATGCTGGCTCTTGCTCTCAATTGTGAGTCCTTCTGAGACCGTGCTCTGGTGGGGACCACAGATGCTACAATTGTTTTTCTGACATAGGTCACGCAGTCTCTGGCTGGCAAACTCTGTCTCCTGGCAAGCCACTGCCAGCACCAAGTGGTTTGTGCTGGGGTTAATTTGCCCCAGCTGGGCAGACATATGGGCAGGATCCTCTCAAGACAATTCAAGACCAATCATCTTCTGCAGTATCTGTGCTAGCCCCAGGAGAAAGCAACCTTGCTCAGTCACTGTTGAAAGAATAGTTTGCCCAACCTCAGTGCTTTGTCCACTTTTGACTCTAATAAACGGCACTAGTGGCCTTCTCTCCTTTAGAATTTTCTGGAGGCAATTCAGGCACTCATGTATTTGCTCTACAAATTCCAAGGGACTCTTCCATCCTGCTCTGCTGTGGTCTTCCAGCAGCACCGGGGCAACAGAATCTCTGTATTGGTTTGAAAAAGGGGAAAGAAAGCACTTTCCCTGAACCCCCATGAGGCGGGAAAGCAAAACTCAGGACACTGATAAGTCATTTCAAGGAAATCTTTACTCCTCAGCATCATTGATCAAACTCCAGCCTTCTTCTATGTATAGGCTAGAGGTGGGTGGTGGGACAAGAACCATAGAACTATGGTTGAACCACCTCTTAGCAACATGGATGGCCTGGCAGTTTCTTTAGAAAGTGGAGTTGTCACCTCAGGAGCTCAGGTGTAACTCAGAAAACACAGGTAAAGTTCCATTTAAAACTCTGTCAGAGTAAGAATGAAACGTCACAGTCCAAAACATGCCCAAGTCTATGGCGTAGTGGTTTTGAGACACATGTCTATCTCCCAAATCACATTTATCTTCATGTGTAGTTTGAGTTTTAGGTTGACTCACAGCCCACCCAGTGACTAAGTCATGGCCTCATTATAACACAACTTCTTGTGCCCTGTGGAGAAGTGCATTTAGCACAGGCTAAATGCAACTGGATAGAGGAAGCAGGACATTAAAGGGCAAGCCATGTGACAGGACAACTTGAAAGTGACTGCAGCAGAAATGTGAATTGCCGAGAGCCTTCTTCAGCCACAGAAGTTTTGTAAGTCTGTGGGGCAAAAAGATAGAGCCTCACATAGCATTGGATTCTACAGCCTAAAGCCTTTGTCCCATGCCTACAGCTGTCTTCCTAAGGGTGCCGATGACAGGCCCATGTTCCTATGTGTATTGCTTCAGCCCTGCTGGTGTTCTTGCTACACATTTCATGGCATCATCCTCAAAATAAAGAATGAGGAATTTACTTAACATTCCATGTTCTATCGCCGCTGTTTACCACGCTGGTTACTAGAGTCTCCATAAGTGATACACAGGGATCACCAGGTTTTAACAAGTCTGAATAAATAAAACGCATGCAGCCCTAAGACTATAGGGTGCTCACATGTGTCTTAGGGTCTTGTAGTGTTGAAGGATCATTATTGTGAACATCAATTGCTCTTGGATTGGTAGCTGCAAGGAAGGTCAGCTAATAAATTGTTCAATTAAGAGAATAAACTTTTGAGGAAGCTGAGCACCCCGAGAAATCAGGTGGTTTGCCTAATGTTGAGCACCGGGTGTGCAAACCTGCAGCTGCCGTGACAGCTTCTGGGTTCCCATTCATTTGCGCTTCCCTCTAGCTGAGGAAAAATAGCCACTAACACTGAGGAGACAGCCTCTGAGGTTTAGCTCATGACTGACATGTGGGTCAAGTGTGGGAAACTGAATAGACTCCAACACCATAGCCTGACATTGCTATTCACCCCCTCTACTAAGAACAAACTTCCATCTAGTACGTGACATCTGAAAGGAGGTATCTCACCCTGCCTGCATGGAGGGCAATTCATTTGGCAATCTCTCGGGGAAAGCGCAGAGCAGAGCTGATTTACGGCACCACCACAAGGTATCACCGCAAGCATCAGGACTAAGTGGAGGAAGTGCCATAGCCCAGCCCGGAGGCCAGCATTCCAGCCTGTGAACAAATCCTGTAGATTGGAATGCTGCTGCTAACCCAATGTGCAGGGACTGCTGGCCCATGCCTCTGACAACACTTTCCTGTGAGAGACCTGGGCTCTGGGGAGGCTGCTTCCTGCTGTGTCACGGTGATGTGACCACGAGGGTGGGAACTGAGCCCAGGAAAACTTCCTTCTGGACGAGGTCGACCCTGGCTTATGCTGAGTGCTTTTCCCTGAGATATCAGGGCCTCTGTCACCCTGTTCAGACCAGCCCCTCTGACCACTGCCCTGCCAGGATCTATCTTATGGCACTCTTGGGACTCTAGGGCTAAGGACCGACCAGATTTAGAAATTTTGATGACTCAGGTACATGGGAATTTGAAGGTCTCTCAAGCTATCAACAAAGCAAACAAATAAAAAAATGAACAAAATTTCTCTTAGAAGACAAAAATGTCAATGGGATTTTTTAGGCAGTAAAATTATGTTGATTTTTCCTCTTTTTATTTTGCTGTATTTTCCAAGCTTTATATTATTTTTATGCTGGAAAAATAAACTTTATTAAGAAAAAATGATCACAATAACATCTAATTGATTTAATTTAATTATCCAAGGGACTCCTATAAATATTATTAGGAAAGCTTTATAACTTAGCAGGCCAGGAGGTCTACTGCTGGGCGGGCAGGTTCCTGCGCCAGGTTCCTCAGATATTGCCTGTTCACCAAACCTTTAGATGTTACCATGTCACAAAACCCCTACGTTTTCTAACAAAGAAATCTTTGCATAGCTTTCTCATCATCATACAAGATGCAAGACAGCCCGCCCATGTGATCTTATAAGAAAATCACATGACTTGCATCTGTTCAGAAGGAACAATGATATAAAGATAGTAGCTGTTTCTTGTGCTTGGCTTCAGTTGCTCTACATAGATCTTTAACCTTTACAACAAAGATTAAGGGGAGGTGATCTAAGGTAAAGGTAACCTACCTTGATCCTTATTGTAAGAATTAAGCTGCTGGGCTCGGATCTTGGCTTGATTATTTTTAAACTCTGTTATTCAGGTGGGTACTTAATTCCTTTAGTCTCAGTTTCATCATCTATAAAATGATGAAAATAGTACTACCTGTCTAATAAAGTTTTATGAGGATTAAATGAGGAACTCTGGTAAAACACATAGCATGGTACCTGGTTTAAAGTAAGAATTCCATCTCTGGTGATTATGATTACTTTTAAATATATAGTATGGCAGAGTGAGAGAGTACAATTAAATGTATATAATATGGTCTCTGCCCTGGGGGAATTTATTTGAATTATAAATAGATAGGGCTCCAGTAAACTAGTGCCTACATCCCTAAGTTTTCAGACCAACCCACAGTTGAGAGTTCTCTTCCTGCTTAACTCCTGTGATTGGGAGCTTTGAAGGGAGGGTGTTGGAGAACATCGTTGGCCAGTCAGGTGGAGGACATCTGACGTCTACCCATGACTGTATACGTGACAAATCATGAGGCCCACAAGGCGTGTCAACTCAAATCGTGGGGTCATCTGTACTTACCCCTTAGAATGGCTTAAGTTGTCAGGAAAAGCCACAGTCAATGGAGACGCCCTTTCAAGAAAATTCAAATCTCAAGGTGGATTCTGGTGGAAGAAAGTTCCAGCGAATGCCTTTATTGTTGCTTCTATTGTGGCTTTATGTGGTTAAACCCAAGTCAGAGTTTCTGTTGCGGGAAGTCAGGGACCCCGAAAGGAGGGACTGGCTGAAGCCATGGCAGAAGAACATAAATTGTGAAAATTTCATGGACATTTACCCTTCCCCAATCAATACTCTTGTGATTTCCTATGCCTGTCTTTACTTTAATCTCTTAATCCTGTCATTTTTGTAAGCTGAGGATGAATGTCGCCTCAGGACCTTGTGATGATTGTGTTAAACGTCTCAGGACCCTGTGATGATTGTGTTAACTGCACAAATTGTTTGTAGAGCATGTGTGTTTGAACAATATGAAATCTGGGCACCTTAAGAACAGGATAACAGCGATTTTCAGGGAACAAGGCAGATAACCTTAAAGTCTGGCTGTCTGTGGGCCGGGCAGAACAGAGCCTTATTTCTCTTATTACCAAAAATGGGTAAGATAAACGTCACTGAATTATTTCCCCAGTAAGGAATATTAATAATTAACAGCTCTGGGAAAAGAATGCATTCCCAGAGGAGGCCTCTAAAATGGCCATTCTGGGGGTATCTGCCTTATGTAGATGTAAATAGGGGTGAAACACACCCTAGTCTCCTGCAGTGCCCCCAGGCTTGCTAGGATTATGAAATTCCAGCCTGGCAAATTCTAGTCAGACAGGTTCTCCGCTCTTGTACCTTGTTTATCAATGACAATGCATGCACAGCTGGACATGGAAGTTCATTAGTGATTCTAGTTTTGCCCTGACCTTGTGATCTCACCATGACCTCCTGCCTTGTGATCTTTTGTCACCCTTGAAGTATGTGATCTCTGTGACCCACACCCTATTCGTGCACTCCCTCCCCTTTGAAAATTGCTAATAAAAACTTGCTGGTTTTACGGCTCAGGGGGCATCATGGAACCTGCTGACATGTGATGTCTCCCCTGGACACCCAGCTTTAAAATTTTTCTCTTTTGTACTCTTTCCCTTTATTTCTCAGACCAGCCAACACTTAGGGAAAATAGAAAAGGACCCATGTGAAATATTGGGGGCCAAATTTCCCTGAATAAGTTTCCAAATATGAAGCCATAGGAGAGAGGATAAGCAGGAGGAAAGAACAGAACAACCCCTGGAGCATTTTCCATATTATTTCAGGATCTGGGTTGCTAGATGTCCATATATATCTTCACTAGGAAAGGAAGGAAGCTGAACACACTACACACTCAAGACTTTTTTCAGCTATTTGTCAAAGTGAGTACCTTAAAGAATGAAAACAGAGGCAAATATAGCACTGTTTGTATTTTATATTCAGAATCCATACAAAACAGAACTATTTGGGCAACCATGGTCTATAGAGTTATTCTTACATTTGAATCATGAGACTACTCAACCCAAGGGAGGTCCCTGTAGGCCACTGAGATGTCTGAATTGTTCTTTTCACTAGCAATAAAGAAGAATGATTCTGCACTAGATGGGTCAGTGAGCATTTCAAAGGGCTCTATCTCTGTATCTCTTCTTACTCTCTACATTCTTCCTAAGTGAAGTCATCCACTCCCTTGGCTTTACCTATCACATATGATATGTTTTGAAAAATGTAGATACCACAGTCAAAGAAAAACTCTGGATAACCCACCAAAATGCCTCTCCTATCTCCAGACCCATTAGATCAGTGAGAAATTCTTTCAGCTGCAAATAAGAAAAATAAAACTCAATTTACAGTTGTGTGACAGAGACTGCTAGTTGTTCACCAAAATTCATCCTTTCATAGAAACTGGAATATGGTTTCCTGGTTACCATACATTTCCCAGCTTACCTTGCAGTTAGATGTGGCCAGTTCTCTCCACCAGAATGTGAGTGGGAGTCATACGTTTGGCCCATAAAACCTCGAAAGAGTAGCTCTATCCTCATCCCCCTCTGCCTAACTGTGACTCTAGGCCTAAGATGACTTTGGGAGCCATGTATTATGAAGAGCAGGGCCTCCATTGGCTGTGTCCCTGAGCTTTCCACCACCTGTGACCTGTAACATCCAGCCTCAGTTACTCGAGAACAAGAGATGTGTCTATTGTGTCTGAGACATTACTTTTGAAGCTATTTATTACCCTCAAATTTCCCATCCTTTAAAAAGCAAATGCCTAACCTAACAGACCATTTTTATCTTACTTAACAGGAAGTTCTGAGGCAGTAGATGGTAGCATTTATTCAGGTGCTCAAAGATGCCATCAGGGACCTAGTTCTCCCTTTGTGCTCCACCATCCTAGTGTACTGACTTCGTTCTCTCACTGTTGGCTCATGGTCACAAGTAGGCTGTTGTAAGGAGATACGTTGGATATGAAGGTTATGTCTCCCTTCCATGCAAGTAGAAGGGGAAATGGGCAAAAGTCCCTCTTTATGCTTCATTAGCTGGAACAGATGAGTCACTTGCCCACAATTTGACTAAGTGGCCAAAAGGAATGAGATTAGCACAGCTCATTTAGACCAGTCATAATTCATCCATTGGAGTTGGGTATTTACCCTTCTAATATAAAGTGATCTCTGCTTTTAATGGAATACTTTGGGGTTCAAGCAGAAGGAAAGTGTCATATGGGAGATGATTGTTGTCTTGGTCCATGCAGGTTGCTATAACAAAATACCACCGACTGGGTAGCTTACAAGCAACAGAAATTCATTGCTCACAGTGCCTGCAGATTTGGCATCTGGTGAGGGCCCACTTCCTTCATAGATGGACATTTTCTCACTGTGCCTTCACATGATGGAAGGGGCTAGCTGGTTCTCTGCAATATCTTTGTAAGGGCACTCATTCCATTAGTGAAGCCTCTGCCCTCATGATCACCCCCAAAGGCCCCACCTCTCATACCATTACCTTGGGGATAACACATCAACATATAATTTTGAGGGGAGGGGCACAAACATTCAGAATATAACAGTTGTTGTGGAAGCAAAGATCAGAATCTGCCACACTCACATAGTCAGCTGCTTGCTGGGCCTCTCTACACACCAAGAATCATCCTGAACACTTTACTTTCTCTTACCTCCATATCCAATGATCACCAAGGCTGATTCATTTTTGTCTTGTAGAATATCCCTCTGTTCTGCTCTGTTTCTCCCCTCCCATTCTCTTTCTCCGTTCTCTGCTATAGCTGCCTCCAGTCCACTCCACTCCACTCTCCATTTCTCACACAGTCCCTGGAAGGATCCTGCAGAAACTCAAATTTCACCCCACAACTCCCCTGGCTTAAATTTTCCAGTAGCCACTCACTGGCTACAGACTAAACTCCCGCGTGTGAAATCTAAACCCCTTTATGATGTGACTTCTGTCTTTCATCCACTAACCAGCAAAACCACATTATTGTAAGTTACACACACACATACATACACACACACTCTCTCTCTCTCTCCCCTTTCTTTCTCTCTTTATGCCTCTATTCTCCCTTTCCAGACACACTTTATTTTCCTTTTCATCTGTCCTACCTTAAAACTTAGTTCCATCTTCAAAACCCCCTTCCCTGCCTATTCCCCAGTTCTGACTTAGACCCTCTCCTATGTCTGCCCTGCAAACTTATCATGCTTCCACCCACACAAATGTTCTGTTATTCCAGTTCCTTGTCTATGTGTCTGTTTCCCCATACCCTGTGTTCTGCCTGAGAACAAGGACCATATTTTGCTCACCTTTGCAAGCCCAGTGTCTCACCCAGTGACTGCCACAAAGTAAATACTCTTGTAAATAAATATAAAATAAAATTCTATATTGGCTCAACATGAGCAATTTGAAATGAGTCTTTAAAAAATCTTTTACATCGGGGATGGCCATAAAATTTCATTAATGTGATTCATCCAGATTAACCAATAAATGTCTCCTGTCATAGTGTGCATTGTTGGAAGATTAATTCATTGTTAAGTTGGGTTTCCAGGGATGCATGATGAGTCACCAACAGAGGACTAAGGCAGCACATGCTCCTGAGATGAAAGAGCAAGGTGGCAACATCGAGGCCCTGCACCATCTTCATGACAGCAACAGCAGCCAGCTGTTGGATGCTTACATTGTGACAGCACTTTGTGTACCTTTTTAATTGAATTCTTACTATAACCTCATGAAGTAGGCATTCCTACTAGCTTCATTCCACATGTGAGAAGACTAAGGCCGGAGAGTATAAGAGTTTCTTACCTTCATACAGCCAAGAGGGAACAGAGCCAAAACTAAACCCCAGGTTTTCTGATTCCGAAGCCTACACCTCTAACTGCTCTATTCTCTTAACGTCTCTTTAACTTACCTAGGATTGGGGAACTCCTGGAGTGAGAGAGAGTCTCCAACATCTCAAAAGAGATAGAGATAGAAGTAAAGAGAATAGTCCTGCTATGGACCCACAAAAATTAAACATTAAATTAAATTCAAAAGAAGAAGTAAAGAGAGAAAGATCGAGATTAGAATTTTAGGAACACTGAGGTTTAGCCTGAGCAGAATTAGATGTATGTATTCTCCTTCATGAGAACCCCAAGCATGACTGAATGGTGGTTATCAAGCACATGGAGAGTATCTCTGTGTATGTGAGTGACCATTTGGGGAGTTTTCTACCTGGGGTTTCAAAAAATGCTTTTGAAAAGTGGTAATGCTTTAGCTCAGAGCTTCTCAGACTTCAATGTGCACAGGGATTACCTGAGATGGGGATCTTGTTGAAGTACAGACTGAAGCCCGCTGCGGCAGAGCCCTTGGGGGTGCTCATCACCACTGACCTGTACAGACCCTCAGCTATGTGTGCCATTCACCCTCCCACGGCGGTGCCTTGGGGGAACGTAGGTTGTCTCAAGTGTTCTGCGCCTGAAGGGAGAAGGGACCTGGGCTGCACAAGTGATGCTTAGTTTTCTCCATATCTCTCTCCCTGCAGAAAACAGAAATCTGTGCATTTACCACAGTCATTCTGTGAAATAAGTAAACCCTCAAACCTGATTAGCCCACCTACCTCCAATGCTGGCTTTTACTTCACACTTTCATCACCCAAGAAAGTCTCCTGAACTAGAGGGGCCTGACAGGTATTCCCTGAGCTGAAAAGCAGCTGAGTGTGGCATCAGGGCCATGGGGGCAGCATCAGACACCAACGCTGGGCACCCCGGCTCCTGACCAGGGCTCTGCAGCCTCCTCACCCCTGTGGTCTTTCGTGCTCCAGGACAGGGCTCTCCTGCCAGGTGCAGCTGGACCACTGCTCCGTTGGATGCACCGTACCCAAGTCCCCAGTCTGCTCCTAAGTGTCCCATCCAGGACAAGAGCCCTACAGGCTTGCAGTAATGTCAGCCAGCTAATGCCATGCCCTTCCCAGGCACTCCCTTCCACATGGAGTCCTCCATGACCTATGTGGACAGCACTGTTTCTTCCTCAGCTGAGGCTTTTCCTGCTATTGCCTTCTTGTGCAATATCCTCTCCTCCCACACACTGTGTTTCTATTTCCCTCCTTGAAATCTTTGTCCTGGTCTGTTTTGCTTTTCCCTCTTACTTTTCAGTCATCCTTTCTCTAATGACACCAAAGATTGAGCCATCTGGCCACAGGTGACCTATAGTTTGGGGCATAATTTGAGGCTATGGAATTCAAACATTCAGAGATCACAGGACGTTTTGAGGGGATAAATACTGGATGACTTGCATCAAGTAATGGAGGAGGGAAAGACATATTTATTGAGTTCCAACTGCCCACTAGTCCGGGTTGCTAGTTGCTTTCACGTGCTTACCTCTGAGAGGGAAATGGAAGCCCCAGGAGGCACACAGCCTCACTGTGGTGTGCAGGGACTGCCTGCAGCCTTTGCTCCAATAACAGTAAATTCATCCTCTTCACTTTAGGCATATACATATGTTCTTGAGGGTTTCTTGGCTTCCTGATGATACCAGCATCATGTACCTGCTCTAAGTCTTAGTTTCCTCCCGTGCAAAATGGGGGCAACAACAGTGTCCACTTCACATATTTAGCACAATATGTAGTTTATAATAAACACTTAGTAGTTAGTACCAATTAGTACTATTGGTGGTGCCGCTGTGTCATCATCATTATAACTGGAGCTCAAGACAAAATTCATTACTAATAGGCTTCATTTGTTCACTCAACAAGTATTTATCAAGCACTAGATATGCTTAGGCTCTATGTACTCACCCAAATCTCATCTTGAATTATAATCCCATAGCTCCTACGTGTTGTGGGAGGGACAAAGTGGGAGATAATTTGAATCATGGGGGCAGTTTTCCCCATACTGTTCTCATGGTAGTAAATAAGTCTCATGAGATCTGATGGTTTTATCAGGGGTTTCCGCTTTTGCATCTTCCTCATTTTCTCTTGCCACCACCGTGTAAGAAGTGCCTTTGGCCTCCTGCCATGATTCTGAGGCCTCCCCAGCCATGTGGAACTGTAAGTCCAACTAAACCTCTTTTTCTTGCCAGTCGTGGGTATGTCTTTATCAGCAGTGAGAAAATGGACTAATATAGCACTGAACTCTGTGCCAGGCATTATCTGATGTAGAACACATACACCAGTCATGGAACTTACATTCTAGTCAGTGGGGGAAGAATAAATAAAGACATGGGGCAATTTCTGGAATTGAAAAGCTCTCCAAAGGAACTAAAATTTTTAAAAATGGGCTGAAGAGGCTGGGGCTTGCAGTGGAGAGGGCTGCTTTGGCTTGGGGTCAGGGAAAGCATTTCCAAGAAGTATGAGTGAGCTAAGACGCGAATGATGACAAGGAGCCAGGCAAGACAAGACCTAGGGAAGTGCGCTCCAGCAAAGGGAATGGCCAGCGAAAGGTCCTGAGATGGGAATGCACTCAGCATGGCAAATATGCTTCCCTAATTCCAGAAACTTTCTTACATGAAGAAGGAAGAGGTAGTACTTACAGAGGCTACAGGCACAGACTCTGGAGCAAATGCTGCCTGGTTTCATCTCCAGATTATGACCCTGAGAACATTATCCAACCCTCTATGCCTGTTTTCTGATCTGCAAATTAGGAAGATGATAGTGGATATGAAATTAATTACACATGAAAGTAGTTAGAACTGCTCTTGGCATGTAATAAGCAGAGAAAACTACTGCTGTTACAATTGTGATGAGTGTGTAATGAATAGATATAAATCACTTGAACAATTCCTGGAAATAATAAGCTGTCAATAAGAGTTAGCTGTTGTTATTGGAGCTTAGCACCTCGTGGGTTTTTGAGAGGGTACACAGGGAATAAGGGGATTCCTTTGTGTTTTCTCATGATGCCCTTCCATTTTGATCAGTGTAGTGGAAGGATTCAGCATATAATTTTACCATTTAACTTAAAAATGCATCAATATAATCTCTGTGGTCAGGATGACTTTTATTTATCATTAGGTCTGCCTTTCTGAATGCAAATGATCATTTAAAAAATAAAAGAAAAAAAACCAGAATTACAAAATATAGGGCATTATTTTTGAAACCAACCACTTTTTACCCAATGATTTAACTACTGTTTCCTTATTGCTAACTTGCAAAGAGTGGATGTAATTTCTGTATTTCCTTCATCATTTCCTGAAGCTACTCATTCCTTTAGGAGGTGAGGTGCTGGGGAGAGAAGGTCAGTTCAAATTCGGTCACCATGGAGTTTGGGCTGGTTTCAACTGCTTCCCATCAATGTTTTTCTGGCTTCCGTAAGTTATTACCTATGGGCTATTGGCCCTGGAGACACCATAGTTCATGGCTGACATGGTTTGTTCCCATGCCAGTCAGAAAGTGCAAATTCTCCCAAACAACCATCAAGAACTGGGTGTTATGGACTCAAGCCAAGAGGGTTTCAGCTGAGGCTACTATGGTGCAGGTCTACATTAGCAGGAGACCCTGGTGGTGTTCTTCTGCTTAGGGGACCCTTCCCAAGGGTGGAGCCACCAGGCCTGGGCACCAGCACTCGTTGGGCAGCCTCCCATTCCAACTGCTTGGCCCTTCATAGGGAAACTGATTTTACAATTTCTCTATTTGGGACATCAAGATAGGTTGCCATGGAAAAATGACATCTTCTAATTAAAAACACAGAGAGGTCACAAGTTTCCCAGAACAACTAGGGCACAGATCCTAAAAGGAAAGAAACGAAACATTTGAAAAGAAAAAAAAAGTCAAACAAACCTCCAGGGCTGTGTCAGGCTGTAACTTTCCAAACCTGAATGAGATGCCTTGTATGGATGGGGGATGCTGAGAAGATAGTGTAAGTTCATCACTGATGGATGCTGTTTTCAGCTGGCAAGGGCTCAGTCAGGCAGCAAATCAGGGATGCTCAGGAATATTGACCTAGGATGATTATTCTGAGCTATCGTTTAAACTGTACTTTTCTGGATTTGCTTCCTGAGACATGGGAGGGTACAGGGAAGGACAGAAATGAGAAATCAGAAGGCCACTAGTTCCAAAGGAGAGAAATCCTGTTGCCCTCTGCCAATTTCCCTCGTTTGTGCTATACTTTGTATGTGTATTGACAATAGCACCTGCGACCTGTGTTGTGCTTAATTGCTGTCTCCCACACTGGACTGTAGACTTCCCAGGACAGGCACGATGTTGTATTATTTCTGTACGGTCAGTGCCTAATATGTTGTTTGGCACACAGAACATGTACAGTAAATCCTTGTTGAATGAACATTAATAATAATAAGAGCTGTCAAATACTGAGGGCACTGGGTTTTTGGATATTATTCATCTTCTTTTACAGTAAAGAAACTTTAGTTCAAGGGGGGCAAAGCAACTCGCATAAGTCCATGGAACTAGTAAATGACAGAGCTGGGACTTAGAATCAGCACTGCAGACTCCAAAGCTCAAGAATAAATGGATCCCTGTGGGGCTCATTTTCTCTCACTCAGAGGCTGATTAACCAACATGTGGTTTGAGGGGCCCTTTGCTGTGGCTCCTTCTCCCTCTCATTGACCACTTGTTGGCACCCTCAAGTCTCCCAGCAAGCCCTGAACTAGAGAAAGCAAGAGAAACAAAAAATCTGCACTTGGCTGCTTGGCCAAGGCCCGTGTGAAAAGGAAGCTCACAATGGCAGTGGGTAAGGATGGAAAGCTCCGAGTGGCTTTCTTTCGCCTCTTCCTGCCCATCCCTGTGAGTGCCCCCGTCTCCCATGCAGGAAGGTGTAATCCCACTCCTAGGACAGTGAGGCAACCACAGAGGCTCTACCAGCTGTGCTGATCGACCCCTTCTCCCTGGGGATTGGATTCAGAGTGGAATCCCACACTAGAAATTCATAACAATGAGATGAGTGTTGTGGTTCTCATTTAGCCAATACCATCAGGCTGCACAGCTCTGGGCACCAGTGCACAGAATATGATGTGAGTAGCACCCCTGAGAGCTGTGTAAGGAAGTTTTTGATGTGATCTTTCAACTTTCAAGTGTATTTTGCATTTTGCGTCATAAGCAGTGGATAATAACGTTAGTGGCCTGTGGCCATTTAGAAAGGCCTTTATGCACATTATTTCATTATTACCCTGTGAGGCAGGTAGCACTATTAACCCCCGTAGAGATGATGATGCTGAGGCTTTGAGGGATGCATCAGCTTCTCTCTGTCAGGACTACTCAAAGTATATTTCCACAGGCTGGAAATAGCAATATAAACCAGAAGCTTGTTCGAAATGCAAACGCCCGGGCCTCACCCTGAGCTGACTGAATCTGGGTGACACGGCCCAGGATTCAGCTCTCCAGGTGGTTCCTGGGAGTGCTTGAGTTTCAGAAGCACTGCCCTAGGACAGAATAATGGTTAGAGGCTGAATTCAAATTCAACCCTCCCTCTCTCACTCCAAGTTACCCTATGCTGGAGGTACTGAAAAAGGTGCAGAGGAAGGCCAAAACCTTGAGTACAAATCATAGGACAACTTTTATTTGTTGAGAGAATGTGAACTAGGCATTTACCCTCTTATTCTTCTAAAAAAGAATAGGCATACTATTTCAATTAACTTTACTGAGCAGTTGTGAAAACCAAATGAATTAATGTATGTTAAAGTACCTTGTAAACTGCTAAATACTAAACTGTTAAATACCATAAACTTTTGTTGTTTATTATTATTACTACAGTAAATGTTAGATTATTATTATATTTCAAACAAAAAAAATAGAAACTAATGGGTAAAGTGAGTTTTAAAGTATCTAATTCCCAGGAAGTTTCCATTGCATAATCCTATTCTGGAAATACAAAATTATTGCCATGGAAAAGAAAACGAAGGTACACTGAGTGAGCCCAAGTTGGTGAACAATGACAACAATCATCACCATAATTGTTTGTGTATGAAGAAGAGGTGCCGTTCTGTCTACCCACAGAAGCGCAACTGACAGAATGGACGGAATATGAGGTCATACTCGGAACACCTGCATTCTCTCCAGGCTTCTCCACTGACAGGTTATTCGATCTCAGACAAGGCCCTTCACCTCTCAGAGCCTAGTTCCTCTCTTATAAATTTGAAATCATAATAACAACTACATTAGAATAATAACGACTTATTTGATGTGAGGCTCAGTTAAGAGAATGTCTGTGAAAGTGCTCTGCAAACTGCAATTCACTGCACAAATGTTCATTGTTCTAGTTGCTGTTGTTATTTACAGTAGGAGAGACTAAAAGGCACTGAGCAGAGAAAACAATGACTGCTAATGGAACTCCTGAGACCTGCTAGCAGTCAGGCTAGGAAAGGAAAACGACAAGAGGGGAAAAAAGCTCTTTAGTTCCCTAAACACTGAGCAGCGCAGGGCAGTTCTCTTGGGTGTGGGGTGGGTGAGGAAGCCCAGAACCCGAAAGGCTGTAAGTGTTGCTTCAGAGAAGGTCTCCTCGTGGGGGTCATGCAGCCACCCAATGTCAGAGGATCAGGCATCGGAACTGGGTGCAGCAGACCAGAGCATCCAGCTCAGTGCTATCACAGTCCTGGCCCAGCAAGCCAGGACTCACTTTCACAACTTTTTACTTTCATCTCAAACGTAGACTTTGGATGTTATTTTCAAATGACCTTATACAGTCACAGAGAAACTGATGGAACAAGATGTTACTCATACAGCCTTAAAAGTATGTGTCTGATCATTAAGCTGTGCCACCTGGGCATCACCGGAATTTTTTTAAAAATAAATCCTTGGGCTATATTGTGCATTGTTCAATTATACTTTTAAAATAAAATATTAATTTGTTCATTATATGATGTTTAAAATATACCATAATTTTTATAAATCTGTTCTGACCCATCTTCATTTTTCACTACATCAGGAGCCTCTGCGAAGCCCCAGTCACGGTCAGCAGCTCTAGTAATCACTCTCCTGTGTGGGACGTAGCTGGGAAGTTGTCATATATATAGAGAGAGATATGCTTGGGTTTTACTTGAGTCCTCCTATAACAACTATTTATGTTTGTATAACACTTTAAAAGTTACAAAGCATTTTTATACACATTCTCTCATTGTTTCATAACAATCTTATTATAAGTAAAGCAGATATTTTTGTCCTTATTGTTCCTACCATCTATTGCTAGGTAGCAAACCACCACCAATTCGTGAACAAAATAAATTTTGTTATTTCGTTACTTTTGTTATTTTAACATTCAAATAACAACAAACTTCATTTTGTTCATGATATTGGAAGAGACAGCGCATCTCTGCTCCAACTCAGAAAGGACTGCTGTGGTTCAAGGGCTGGGGACTAGAATCCCCTTGAGGTTTGCTCACTCACACATCTGGTGCCCAGGCCAAGAGGACAAACAGCTGAGGGCTCAGACAGTCAGGACTCCTCCATCTCTCTCTTCACGGTCAGTTACTGATTGCAGTACAAGATACCGGGCAGCTGAGATTAGGCTGCTCACACAATAGACTCACAGGAAGTGATAAGTACTTATTTTCTAATGCACCTCCTTAGAAAATTTTTGTAAGGTTATTGTTACTGATATGCCTTAATGGAAATTCAAGGACAGATGTGTGGTGTGGTCAGGGTGTGAAAGTCTGGTTGTAGAGGATGTTACCAAAGGAAACATACTCAGTTTCTGTTTTGAATATGGGCATTTCTCATGCTTTTATTTCAGAAGACAGAAATGAACAGTTACACTGAGCTGGTTACCTCCAATCCTATCAAGAACTACTCATTTCTGTCCAGGTGTGATGCCTCACACCTATAATCCCAACACTTTGGGAGGCCAAGGCAGACAGATCACCTGAGGTCAGGAGTTTGAGACCAGCCTGACCAACATGATGAAACCCTGCCTGACATGGTTTGGTTCTGTGTCCGCACCCAAATCTCATCTTGTAGCACCCATAATTCTTACTTGTTGTGGGAGGGGCCCAGTGGGAGATGATTGAATCATGAGGCGGGTCTTCCCTGTGCTGTTCTCGTGATAGTCAATGGGTCTTATGAGATCTTATGGTCTTCTTTTTTTTTGAGATGGAGTCTCACTCTGTTGCTCAGAGCTGGAGTGCAGTGGTGTCTTTCTTGGCTCACTGTAACCTCCACCTCCCTGGTTCAAGCAATTCCCCCACCTCAGCCTCCCCAGTAGCTGGGATTACAGGCTCCCACCACCACGCCCAGCTAATTTTTTTGTATTTTTAGTAGAGACGGGGTTTCACCATGTTGGCCAGACTGGTCTTGAACTCCTGACCTCAAGCAATCCGCCCACCTCAGCCTCCCAAAGTGCTGGGATTACAGGCTTGAGCCACCACACCCGGCTGAGATCTTATGGTTTTAAAAACAGGAGTCTCTCTGCACAATCTCTCTTTGCCTGCTACCATCCAAATAAGATGTGACCTTGCTTCTTCTCCTTGCCTCCCGCCATGATTGTGAAGTCTCCCCAGCCATGTGGAATTGTAAGTCCAATAAACCTCTTTCGTTTGTAAATGGCCCAGTCTTGGGTATGTCTTTATCAGCAGCATGAACATAGACTAATACACCATCTCTACTAAAAATACAAAAATTAGCTGGGCATGGTGGCACTTGCCTGTAGTCCCAGTTACTCAAGAGGCTAAGGCAGGAGAATCGCTGGAACCCAGGAGATGGAGGTTGCAGTGAGCCGAGATCATACCACTGCACTCCAGATTGGGCAACAGAGTGAGACTCCAACTCAAAAAAAAAAAAGAACTTCTCATTCCTGAAACACATCTATGGAGACATTGGTTCTGACTAGGTGCACGTGCCTATGTCTGTGTGGGTTGTTTCCAAGTTAGCTTGCTTTCCAACTCAAGCTGGGGTTTTAAACTGCATTGTACATCAGCTACCACCTTGACCTATGACTTCACCTCCAGAAAGGAGGTAGCAAAAAGTCAAGTGGTTTGGTAAAAATGCATAAAATGACAAAGCTGCTCTCAGGGGCCTAATCTCCCCTTTGCTTTCTAAAAAGCCAAACACACTTTAATTGGATTTATATATTTCAAAGCTGATACAGTTGTACCAAACTTCAAGAGAAAGAGCTGTAATGTAAAAGCCCACAAAGGATGCTTGTCTTCCTCAGATTTTTAACTGCCGTGACTAATCAGGATGAGGGTTAGATGCGTGCGAGGTCTTTTAGAATGCTGATCTATACTTTTGCAAATGCAGAAAATGCCATTCATCTTTGCTTAATAAGAAGGGATCCTTTCTGAAGTATAAAACCCCCACTTTCTGACTAGGACACAGTTTATCTAACAATCTTAAACTGTTCAGCAGTGATAAATTCCTCGTGGATCTGCTGGTAAAAGTGGTTCCAGTATGTTCTCTCTAAATAAGACATATTTAAGGGCTTATATAGTAGTGTGAACTACATTGCTTTTTTTTTTGTTTTGAATTTTCTTTCAAACACATGGAGTTTAAGTTTTTGGCCAAGTTTTGCTGGTCTTGGAGGTATGGTAATAATAATAATGGTTAACATTTATGTAGCACTGTGTCAGACACTAAGTGTTCTATGCATGTTTCCTCAGGTAATCTCCACAATAACACTATAAGGTAGGTACTATTATTATCCTACTTTTGCAGATGAGAAAATTAAGACTCAGAGTAACTTCCCCAAGGTCACACAGCTAGGAAGTAATGGAGTTGAAACTTAAGGCAAGGCAGTTTGTCTACAGAATCCATGCTTACCAAGGACAGGGTCCTGGAAAGCTGGTACATTTAAGGCAGGGACAGAGGTCAAAATGTTTGCAAAGCTCCAAACAGACTGTTAATCACAGGGCACCACCATGAGGTGGACATGTGCCCAGGAGAGCCAATTAAAGTACCTAATTGCTGTAGTTAGGAGTAGGCATATAATCTGAAGCAAGATCAATCAGAGTTCAGAAAAACACAGATTCTAGGAAGCAAGGGCTCTGTCCTTGAGCTGCCAAGATCCATTTTTATCATCTTAGTGCAAGATCCTTCCTGAGAATAAAATTAATACAGAGAAAACCTAAATGAAGAGTTGGGTTGGGAGAGTTAGAACTGAAGATATTATTTGATCCAGCTGGACCTGAAACCCTCCCTGCCTCTGCTCCTTGACTTTCCAGTTAAATGAGCTAGTACATACCCACTTTTGCTTAATCCAGTTTCAAATGGGTCTCTGTTATTTTGCAATAAAGGAATCTGACTGATACAGGGATTTTTACCAAAAACTTTTTCAGAGGAGCAGTCGGGTCAGGGCAGAGCTAGGAGCACCAAGGGTAACTTATATGGAAGCAGATTTGGTTCAACCTAAGTCTATATTCAGCAACTGACATTGTAAGTGCTTAAAAACAAACAGAAAACAAACCTCAGTTGAATGAAATCCTGAAGCCAAATGTTTCTAGGCAAGTCTGTGGGTAATGGGTATGAATAATATCACAGTCATAGTAATAACTCAAGTTTCA
Source organism: Theropithecus gelada (assembly GCF_003255815.1). Classification (NCBI taxonomy): domain Eukaryota; kingdom Metazoa; phylum Chordata; class Mammalia; order Primates; family Cercopithecidae; genus Theropithecus; species Theropithecus gelada. The sequence goes on from NC_037668.1 coordinate 7,658,536, forward strand.
CTGGCCTATCACATCCACATACCTAGGTCAGATCCTCTCATCCCCCAAACTCATTCCCAAGTGCCCTTTTGGGCCTGGCTGCTCCTGCACCGGGCACTCATGTCTACAGTGGTGGACCCCTCAGGACCCACACTTCAGGCTGGGAAGTGGTTGGAGGTGAGGTGAAGATGGATGTCTTCTCCCTTCAGAGTGGTACTGTCTGTTATGCTGCTTCTGTCTCCAGATCTGACAGAGTTTTAAATGCAGCAGCTTATTTGGGTTTTGTTTTCAGTTCCTCTGCTCTTTCTAAAACTCAGATATTAATCTCATGGAGGACATCTGTCCCAGTGGCAATGATAAGGTGCCTCTCCAGGGACACTTGGACAATGGACATGTACAAGGGAGCTAGAGAGGAAGAACCCTTGCCCCTCAGAGGACACTTGGTGAACCCCCAAGTAACTGGGGAGGCTTTCACACAAGAACAAAGTAGTATGAAGGGAAATGAGTCAACCACAATTCAGGATTAAATCATGGCTGGTAATGTATAGAGACATTCTGGTTTCACATATGCCCCTTAGGGAATTTCTCTGTAATTACACAATATGCTCTCTGAAAACCAACAAGCAGATTTGACATTTTGTCAATACTCGAGGCTTAGAATGTGTTCATTAAACCTACTATGGTGTTAAAACTTTTTGATTATTTGGCATTATGTATCAAGATCTTGAAAATGTTTTTTACCCTTTGACCAAGAAATTCCATTATGGGCCTCTTTCCTGAGGAAACAATATGAAAAATAGAATTAAAGAAAAACGTTGATGTCTATAACAATGATGTCTATAAGCATATTATTTACAATAGGGAACGTTTTTTCATCTATAAGGGGAAGTCAAACTCCTCATCAGTATAAATAGTGGAGAAATATGCACAAATTCCCATAACCTGAGAATGAGAAAAATCTATGTTTTTAATGAAAGGAAATATTGATAAATTCAACAACATCAAAAGGAAAAAACTGCATGGCAAAACAGCATTCCCAGATATTGAAAAAAGTACCCACAACCTAATAGAAGAATTAGCCAAAGACATGAACAAGCAGGACTCATACAATGGTCTTTAAACATATTAAAATAGTCTTCACAACCTAATAGAAGAATTAGCCAAAGACATGAACAAGCAGGACTCATAAAATGGTCTTTAAACATATGAAAATAGTCTTTAAACATATTAACATAGTCTTTAAACCATAAAATGGTCTTTAAACATGTTAAAGTTGCTCAAGCACACTCATAATTAGAGAAACGCAGACCAATAGTACACCAAGATACCATTTCTCACCTATCAGATTGGCAAAAGCCCCAAAGTCTGATAACAGGTTTTGATGACAAGACTATGAGAAATCGGCATTTCCTTCATTGCTCCTAGGAATGCAGAAAATAGCAGAGCCCCCACAGAGAGAACTGACAACATCAAGCAAAATTACACACGCATGGACCTTGGATATGGCAATCCTAGTTCTGATAATCTATCCCAAAGTGACAGTAGCCCTAATATAAAATAACATTTGTGATGAAAGGATTGGAATTAACCGACTCTCCATCATCAGGGAACTGATTAAACTATCGTAAACCTACACAATGAAGTATATGTAACCATAAAAAAGATGAGAAAAAAATTTGTGGAGTGTTTTTCAGGATATATTCTTAGGTGAAAAAAGCAAGATGCAGGAAAACAAAAATATGCTATTTTAGTGTAAGGAGAGGTGAAAGTATGAGTATAAATCCACACGTTTATACAGGTACATAATAGTTTCTTATATTTGTGAAAAGAAACGCTGGAAGCCTAAATCAAGATCTAATAAAAATGGTTACCTAAAGGATGAGAAGAATGGAATAAAGGCATCATGAGAAAGCAAAATTTATCTGAGTATTCTTTGGACATGGTTCATCTACTATACAAGCTTAGTGTGATTTATCTGAAGAAAAAAAAAAACAAGCATAACAACAATAAAAAACTTCAAAGGAATATTAATTTATATTGTTTGACACTGTTAGAAGTAATGTTAGCATTGTCATTTTGAAACTATTTGTGTCACCTATGATAGCTTTATAGTGTAAGATTTATATTGTAATTAATGTAAGAAAAGACATAAAAGTATAAAATCAAATATATTAGGTAAAAATCTTATAATATTTAAATTTGAATTATAAATATTAGTATACATTTAAAATTATAAAGACACACACACACATATACATATATACACATACATTTTTTGAGAAAGAACTTGTCTTTACTCTGTCCATTGAAAAGCTGTGGAAGCCAAGCCTCCCATGTACTAATGAACATCCTTAGTGTTCAGTTTTGGTTTCTAAATATCATTCTAAATATCAATATTCTAAATATCAATAGGAAGGACTTCCTAGGTGCAATGGCTAATTCCAGAAATAGAGCAGGGGATATACATGAGCCTGACTCATCTTGTTATGCCAGAAAGCAATGAAGCTATCAAAGGTTAATGACATATTGTCAAAAAGACAAGGAAGCCAGCTCACAATGGCTCCCGTGAGCCAAAGTTGGGATAATCTGTGTATTAAAAAGAATAAATTGAAGCGTATTAAATATTTTTTAAAAATCAATGTGTTACTAATGTTAGTCAAAAGTGAGAAAGCCTCACACTCGCCTCTCAGAGAAACACCCTAATCTGATATAATTCAGGGTTCTACTGCAGTGGTTTCTTACTCGGAATATGGATGGTTAAATTGAGAGAATCAGACATTTATTTTCCTGTTATGTAGGAACTGCCTTTCAGGATGTGGCAGACTGCATCTTCTAGAGACGGCCACAGTGTTCCCCATCTCACATGCTCTTTCACAGTGTGACTGTTCTGCCCTACCATGAAGAAGTGGGCTCTGTGTCACCTCCTCTTGAAACTGGGCAGGCTGGTGATGGTTTCAACTAATAACAGACTATCATGAGAGTAATTCTTTGTGATTTTTGAGGATCGTTCATGAAAGGCAATTCAGCTTCTGTCATGTCTGCTGGGATATTCATTCTGGAGTTCTGAGCTTCTACATAAACATGTCCACTTCCCCTGAGGCCACCATGCTGTGAGGAAGCCCAAGTCACATGGATAGTCCACATGTAGGAGCTCTGGTTAGCAGTCTCAGCTGAGCTCAGTGTTCAAATCATTCTGGCCCAAGAGAGACTATGCATAAAGGAGCCTCCAGATCATTCAAGTGTCCAGTTGTTGAGTCACTGTAGCCCTTGAGTCTTTCCAGCTGAGGCCCAGACATCACAGAACAGATCCCCATTGTGCCCTGTCTGAATTCCTCACCCACAGAATCCACAAACATAATAAAATTCTTATTTTACACCATTAAGTCTGAGGTGGTTTCCTACACAGCAATATTACCTGAAATTCAGGGTCACTAAATAGCCCTAGCTAATAAAAGAAAGTTCTTCTTTTGAAAATAATCTCATTAGCAAACATAGAAAGAAAAAGAATCTCAATAAAATTTAATCAAATAAATTAAGATGTGATAGAAATAGAAACTGACATTTTACAATCCCTTAAGAGATATTTGATTTAGGCAATATTCAGCAATGACACTAAAATCAATAGGAGAAAGATTGAATGGTAGCTAGATATTTGCAGGATGCTAAAACATTACCTCGGTTGATTATTTGTTAACCTAAAGGGAAAATAAATACAACTTTAGGATGGACAGATCAGGCTACCACTATTTAAAGTCCCTAATGAAGTAATCTTATCATCACATTTGGTAGAACAACTTTATATTAGGTGCATTCTGATGCAGTATGAAATACAGTCCCCTATAAAGTATTTTTACCAAAAATGTGATTAAGATTCAAGTATCAATTTAAATGCAAGGATTAGGAGAATATGTTTAATAATGTTCCAGAAAGCAATCCAGAAGGCAGAAAATTCTAACTGAAAACTGATCCAGTTTCCTCAAGTCAATGGAAGGGAAAAAGATTGGGGACAGTTAAAAGCGACTCAAGAGCCATGACAAATGCAATGGATGGACCTTGTTTGAGTTTAGGTTTGAGCAAAAATGGTAAGAAGACATTTGCAGAGACAACTAGGAACTTCTAATATTGGCCAGGTATTAGGTGATATTAAGGAATAAATACTAATTTTGTTAGAACTGATATTGATATTGGCATTAAATGCCCTTATTGTTTAGAGATGCAAACTGAAGTACTTAGTGGTGACATATTACGATATCTGTAATATATTTTTAAACACCTTAGCAAAAATAAGTGCAAAAATTGTAAATGTTAATTGTTATTAAATATAGGTAATGAGTTTTTGGGGTTCATCATCACATTTTCTCTGTTTGAAATTTTTCATTGCATAAAGTCAAAAATTTGTATAATTAATTACAATTATAAAAATGTTTTCGAGAGCCTAAGTGTTCAACCATAAAGGAATATCTGATTCAATTATAGTGCATCTTCTAGATGGAATATTTAGTCATGTAAGATGATCATTACAAAGATTATAAAAAAGTAGTGATGCAAGTCTATAGTTCCAGCTACTCGGCAGGCTGATTCATGAGGATGACTTGAACCTGGCAGACAGGGGCTGCAGTGACCCAAGATTTCACCACTGAACTCCAGTCTGGGTGACAGAGCGAGACTCTGTCTAAAAAAAAAAAAAAAGAAGAAGAAGAATTGTGATTTTTAAATTAAATATGCGCATACAAAATTAAAATTTCATAGTGACTTCAATTTTACTTGAAGGAATGTGTGTGTGTGCATCCTTTTAAAACTCACATCAAGTCTATATCATTTCTCATTTTCTTACTTGTTGGTCTTAGGGATGGCTTGTCTGAAGTAATCAAGGCTGATGCCTGCCTGTGCCAGGCACTCTGAGGGGATAGCAATCCCTAGCACAGCATTGAACATCACTTTGGAGAAACCTGTAACCATTCATGAGGAATCCAGATTATCTCTTTTACACCTTATTATAGGAAAACACGGTATTCTTGTGGGGTTCCCATTTTAAATATTATATAGCCAAGGGAGAGAGACTGTTAAAGTTAGAAAGAAAGGCATGGTGAGATTCTAGGTCATTTATTAATAAAAGTTGACAGTGGCCGACTCTTCTTTTCCTGCTCTAAAGACCTTAATAAAAGCAGTGCTGGGCATAGGCTCAGACCCTAGAAGGATGTGGAAGAGGAGGAAGACAATCTGATGAGCGTACGTTTCTTCCTGTCACCTGGTTCTGGCTTCGGGAGTATCTCCAACCCCAACTCGCTTGCCTCTCCCCATCTCGACTTTTCTCCTCATTCCCATGCCTGTCCCCAGAGTGGGCATGTAATACTCCTATGTGTGGCTCCATGAGTACTCTGGCAAAGCTTCCTTGCCAATCATCATTCCCATGAAGGTGTATTCATACTAACAGCTTATGGTGTTGGATATTTAAGGCAGATTTGCATCCCAATAGCAGTCAAAACCTGAAATACAGAGTGGGTTATTCCGTACAGGAAGCTTCTAGGTAACCAGTTGGTCAAATTTTATTTTAAAGTAATTATGTCTTTTAAGGGCTCCTGGATTCATACTACGTTGATGGTTGTTTCCTCTTCTTTCAAGTAGGGTCATCCAGGCTAGAAAAATACAAAAAAAACAAAATCAAAAAGACACTTGTAGAGAATTATTGAAGTTACTGATGAGAAGGTGATATAGGAAACCACAAAAGTAGGAAGGAATTTTCTTACAGTTTACTCATTCCTTTGATATTCAATAACCTTTCACTGTGTGCCTATGATAAGCTAAGTGTTGTGCCAGGCCCCAGAGACACAAAGATGATTGTACTATCTACCATCTTGGAAGAGAGAAATATAAATGGATCATTTATTATATAATGTGGTAAATAATAGAAATATGCACAAAGCGTTATGGCAACAAAAAGCAAAAAGCAGCTAACTCTGATAGGTGTGTCTAGAAATGTCTCACACAGAAAATGACATCTGAGCTGGGTGACCTGGGACAACGTATTTAACCTCCCTGTGCCTCAATTCCTCCTCTATGAAATGTAAATAATAGTACTCTAATCACATAGCTGTAAGAATCAAATGATTTATTACATAAGGTAAAGTGTTTAGTGCCTGAAATGTAGGAGTTATTCAAGAAATATTAACTAACAAGAAATATTAGCTAACAGGAAGAGGAAGAGCTGGTAAAAGGAGAAACAGGAGGAGGAGGAAGAAAAGCTTGCCACTAAGAGAGTAAGAACATTCTTATTAGAAGAAACAGCATGGGCAAAATGCAAGGTCATAAAAGAACTTGGCATGTTAGGAGAATACAAAGCAGCTCAGAGCAGCCAGAGCATATGGTGTTTAGAGGGGGAAGTAGGTTTAGGGCCAAAAAAGGAGGAGTCTTCCCTGCAGGGTTGGTTCAATTGAGCCACGCTGGCACAACCTTATCCTTTGGTTGGTTGGTTGGTGCTCCTACCATATCATTTATTAAAACTATCACCCCTGCTTTCTTTATATTAATTATAAAGGGTAGAGAAAGCAGGTGGGAGTTGATTTTAAACAGAAAATGGTGAAATAACCATGCATTTTAGTAGAAGGAATGTAACTCTGGAGCAGTGAAGAGAATGCATTAGAATCAGGTAGATTGGTGCCCTGGAGAAGAAACAGTAGGCTTCAGTAGTCTGTGCATGGCCCTCTGGTTAGGTGAGTGTTTTGTTTTGGTCTCATCTCCCCTGTTACATGTGAGCAGTTGAAGGACAAGCACCATCCTTCTATCTTTAGCACCTATGTTACCACTTGCTTTGGAGTGGGTGTTCAATAATTACTTATTGAAGAAAGAGAGAGACTGGCAATGCCCAAAGACACCCTTCTCCTCAGCTCCAGTCTTGTCTAGTACAGAGAGAAGATTCAATGTTGATTAGATCAGTAGGGAAGGCTTTGTAGAGGGGATGGGATGGCTGCAAAGAGAGAGAGGCAAGACTGCTTCAAACTGACATTCTTGGATAATGAAAGCAATAGATGTCACAGTGTAATTTTTAAACTGGAGAGGAAGCCAAAAGTTCCCTCTCTGCCTCTCTCTTTTTTTCTTTATCTATATTTGGGTGCCAATTATACCCAGAAAAGACAAACTCAGTTTGTTTAATGTCAGACTGTAGATATTTGTGATATGGCAAAGGGCAATCCCTTTGCAATTTTGGAGCCTGTCATCAGGATTAATGGACCTAGAGAAAAATGTCTGGAGCAATGTTTGGCCCTTCAAAGACCCTCAGGTCCAGATCCATCATGGCTGGGCAACCTCCCAGAGCTGCTCAAGCACATCCTATGATTCCCTATTGCTTGATGGACTGCCAAGCCTGCTGCTCCCTTTACCCTCCCCAGCTCCACAGAAAAGTTCAGAAAGTGCAGGTTACTCCCACGGGTCACCTGGCAGATACCCAATCCTTCTGTGGAAGAGGCTGACCCTGCAACCAGGGAGAGCAGCGTTCCCTGAAATGACTTATGGGTCTTCTCTTTGCAATCTAAGAAGCTGCCAGTGGGGTGCTAACCCCTGATGCAGAGAGGGCTACCTCTTTTAAGTCACTGGTAGCATCCTCTTTTCTTGGACCACTCATTTGCTGTGTGCCTTGAAACACCCTTGGAGCAGTGGATGTCATGGAGAACAAAATAGTCATCTAGAGGAAAGGCCCAGGTTCCCTCAGAACCTCACACATATCCCTGCAGCTATGTGAGTATTGTTTACCTCCCTCACTAGGAGGAGAGAAGTTCCAGTCACTCTTAGCATAATCCTGCTATACTGGCTATCACAATGGACTTCAAGTTTCTGACGAGATATGGAGATACATGTTATTCAGCTTTGTACCCATCTCTGCTCTTCGTCTTAAGAGCTAATCATACTCCTTGGCATTTTAATGCTTTTGCAATAATTCTCAACTTTTGGTGCATCTCTGATTTTTTGTGAAGCTTTAGAAAATTATACATGCCCGTATCCCATGAATGGATGCCCATTATGTAGGTGTGGGACAGGCGCTGTGCTGTGAACAACTGTTGTTTTTAATCTGCTCAGCATTTTCTACCAGTTAAGGTGAAACCACCTCATTCTTTCCCTGGGAAACAATACCGCAGCACCACACACTGCTTTGAAGGGATGTTAGTGAAGATATCTCCATAGGACCCCAACAAGTATGGGCATGAGACCGAGCAAGGCCATTGTTTTAGTTCAGGCTGCTACAACAAAGTCCCACACCCAGGTGGTTTATAAGCAACAGAAATTGATTTCTTGCAGGTTCTGGAGGCTGGAAGTCTGAAATCAGGATTCCAGCATGGTCAGGTTCTGGTGAGGGCCCTCTACCAGGTGGTAGACTGCTAACTTCTCATCGTATACTCATATGCAGAAGAGAACAAGCCCCGTGACCTAACCACCTCCCGAACGCCCCACGTCCAAATGCCATCACACTGGGGATTCAATTTCAGCATATGAATTTGAGGGGGACACAAACGCTCAGTCCATAACCCAGTCTCTCCCAGAATGAGAACCCTGGATGAAGAAAAGCAAGAATGGACATTTATTGGAGTGGACTGCTCTGGCGAGGCCTTGCGAAGTCCATTCACCCATAGTAATGCCCAGCTCCACCCTGCCTCGTCCGTTCCCAGGCCTGGTTCCTCAGCCTTCCCTTCCTTCTGTGAGCACTCTGTCTTCCTGATAAACTTCTTGCTCGTTTAATGTTAGCCAAAGTAAGTTTCATGTTTACAACCAAGTAACCCTGACTGCCACTGGGACACAGGTGATTTTTAAAAGCTCTGCAGGTACACTGGCCTGCGGAGTTGAGCTAGGAAGCACTAGCCACCTATGCGTAGGGCTCTGTGCTAAGAGTTCCACGTACACTTTTCTCATTTAACACTCACAAAAATCCAACAAGTGAGGAAACTGAGGCCCAGAGTCATCCAGTTAGTAAATGATCATTCTGAGATTTGAAAACATTTACTCCCAAAATCTCTCAACCCCACTGATAACTGTTTTCCAGTGGCAATGATATCTCATTCTCTTGGTTTCCCATGGTTCTTTGACTCTTTTTAACTTTTCATTTGCTACCTTTTATTATATTTATCATGTGTATCTAGTAATCTGCATTACTGGACTATAAGCTCCTTGAGGACTGTTTTAAAGTAGGGCAGCTCTTAACCCTTAATATGGTACCTTTTGTGCTGCTATACTACATATAGAGATTCCTCTGTATTTGTTGAATAAGTGAATGATGGTAACTGGTTACCACACAGCATGAATTAGTGAATAACCAGCCACTGATGAGTTCATCCTGAAGCAGAGAGAGCAGGAAGTGTTGACATGGGCTGACATAAACATATGGTCACGAAGGCATCTCTTGGTCTAAAGAATCATCAATTAATGACTTTCTCCAACCCTGGAAATTCTTTTTCCTGCTCCCTGACACAATGCCCAGCCTGAGCTACCCTTTCCCAAACATCTTACTTTCCTGCCTGTTCAAGTCTAACAAACAGTGGAGGAGAGGCAGAGAGGATGACTTGTCCTCCTCAAGCACAGAGAACATCATAATTTCTCTTGGTCATCCAAATATAGAATCTCCATGGGCCAGAGCAATAAGCTGGACACAAAGAAGTTAACACAGCCTTAGGATTTCCTGGATTTTACAAGCTTGCCCACTTAAGGAAATGCTACTAACTCTTCTGGGATAGTGATTTGTAATATGCTGAATAAATATTCTTAGTTTGCCTCCTACCTGCCACTTAAGTGAACTGAAAGAGAATCCAGATCATGATGTCTGGCCACAGGGCTTTGGTTCAGATTTGAAACCCGTCTATCTGTCCATCTATCCATTCACAAAGTATTATTGAGCACCAGCTTCCTCCCAGGCACTGGGCTCTGCTGTCTTAAAAAGACAGGGTTCCAATTATTAAGGATCTTATAGCAAGTAGTGGAGACCAACCTGTAAATAGGCTAGGCTATTTGAACATGGTGTGGCAAGGGCTAAATTGAGATAAGCACAGCTTGGGAGTGGACGGGAAAGACAGGAACCCAGCCTTGTCACGTGGAGTGGAGCTGCCTACAGAGTGCTTTGACAAGATCTTTCCTTATGCAGAGTTTTACTTAAACCAACCCTCTCTAGACTTTTACCTAAACAAACTCCAGGAGAATCCTTTCGTCTCAATTATTCCCTACCCAAAACACTGCTTTATACCATGAGTGGTGCCAGGTTGTAAGTGACCACAGGATAGGTAGGCTAGTTAAGATGGGATAAGATTGAGATATCAGGAGGTCAGGCTTATTTGAGCCAACATTAATCGAGCACTTACTACATGCCCAACAGTATACTATGAAATTCATCAAAGTATCTCATTAAAGCCTCACCATAAACTGATTTCATAGTATAGATATTCTGACTACTATTTTCTAGATGAGTACACTGAGCCTCACATAGATTCAGGAACTTGCCTAATATCTCACTGGAGTGAAGCCAAACTTCAAAGATCTCTGGCTCTATAGCATATAGAGTCACTATTGCACCTGCTTCCCGAGGGCAGGCCTATGGCATATACTTTTTTGATAAAGATTTCACCCTAAAAAGGACTTTTCAAATTCATTACGGAAACAAATGCAATTTTGAGTTTTGTTGTAAAATAAAATATCTACCTGCCCCAACTAAATTCTTAGAGTTGCACAAACATGTTCAATATTTTATAAGTTCAATGGAGATTCTCATAATTATTATTGACAGTAAGTTAAGGGCAATTTCCAATGTGCAAGGTGAAGCCCCTGGGCCTGAACTGCTCCATGGCCCCCTCCTTCTGAAAGACTTCCCAGATCCCCTCCATAAAGATAATTCTCTCCCACTCACTTGGCCTGACTTGTGCCTCTCTCTCCTGAGAATCTGCAAGCTGTGGAGACCAAGCCAAGTTTTTATTATTGTCTTTTGTATCTCCCTTGCAGCCAGATCAGTGCTAAACCCATAGTAAGTCCCCGAGATATGTTCCTTAAGAGTAATTTGTGTTGACAATTTTGGAAACAATGGCTCACTCTCAACATAAGCAATTGCATTCCTTGCTACTCTGTCCTTTAAATGGTTTCCTAAAATATGAACCGAAAGAGCCCACCACCCAGTACTCTCTGTGTTTCTCATAATACACTTTGCAACATGCTTCTGTATACATTTTTCTGAGAATAAATGAGTAGCACTCAAAAAGACTTTTAGCTATGATTTGAGACATACGTTATGATCAGGCACAAACTTTGTTACTCTGTTATTTTGAAATTAGAAAATTAAGTTGCAGTCACACACACACACACACACACACATTTATTTCAAAGGCCTTGTTTATTTCCTGAGTCTCACAAAGATGTTAGTTTGTAAAATAACCTGAAAAATCACCTATGGCAAATTCTTGCCAGACTTGGATCTCAGAAATGCTGCCTTCCTCAAAAGTCTGTTAGAAAGTCTGTGGTGTGTAATTAAATCAAAGCCGTTTGTTATTACTCTCTTCAAAGCTTTGAGCCTGGGTATATCAGCCTCTACAGCCAAACCATTTCACCAGACACTCGGCACTTGTTTACTCCAGCTGCCTCCAGGAGTTCCCTCTGGACGGCCTCCCAAGCTGCCGCCAGGACTCTTCCCTCACCTCCATTCATCTAAATGTGTCCAGATGGCTCCGGCTTGGGCTGGGTTGCAGAGCCTCATAGAGAAAGCCTAGGACATTTGGGGGTACAGTTGTGAATTGCTCATTATGAAACCCAATTTGGGATCTTTAAAACTTTGCTGTATCTTTTCATTGACAGCCACAGGCAGTTGGTTGAAACACATCCTGCGAGAGAAATTTGAAGCCACTCTGGAAATGCTCCGTGTTTCAGCTGAGAGACTAATACTCGACCACACAGGACTATAAGCTCCACAGGGCTAAGAGCCACATCTGTCTTGTCACCATTGTATCCCCAGCGTCTAGACATGGTACCGAGACATAACAGGTACCCCACAAATATTTGTAAAATGACTGAAGAGTTGAAAAGGAAATTTTATAATAAGCTAGCAATGTCATCACTGCCACAGACGATGTTTACGAACCTGTTTAATTTCTTTTCCCCCACCAAACTGACTAACCAGATGGACTGGCTGTCGAGGTATTTGTCACATAAACCTTGAGCTTTGCCGTTTGGGGTTGACATTTGTCCCATCTTTTCAGCACACACAGAACCACTGTCAAATTCCTGAGTAACACATTTGAGAATAGAATTTATTTTCTCTTGAGCACTATTCAGTAGAACTTTCTGTGATGATGACAATGTTCTATTTAAATAGCCTCATGTAAACTAGTAGCTGCCATATTAGATAGCAGAGATCTAGATATTCTAGATTAACTTGTCAAGTTTCCCAAGAAGGAGGCTGGGAATGACTGATCCGTACCTTGCTAACCACAAACTTTCAGATCATCAGGCTGGTGGAGAGGACTTCAGTTTCTTACTGTGACAAGCTCAGTGGGCTAAGGCAAGAGTCCCAGAGTCATGTCCTGAGCACTTGTGACCATGATATGCATGTCCTTTGAGTTTTATTTGTGCAGTTTGGGGAGGACATGATGACGTTGAGTCCTGCTCTGTACAGCCGATGGCATTTCTCAGGTCCACAGCCCCAGTATGTCACTTAGTCCCTGGCCAAGCAGGGGTGAGGCTGGGAATAGGAGTAAGCCCGCGGCAGAGGGTCTCAACATCCAGAATCTGCTTTTCTAACAAGCACTCCAGTGGAGTCTGGTATAATCGGGCCCCAGACCACACTGAGCAGCAGTGCCAGTGGACGGGTCACTACCTGGTGTCTCTGGCTGAACAGTAATCCTCAGTAGGTCACTATTTCCTGGAAAACTGCCTATACCTCACCAATCCTGACATGCCCCTTCCCTACAAGGTTCTCCTTTCCTGCTCCTCTGGGCAGAATCCACAACAACCTTCAGAATACTGCCCTATGCCATTTCCTTAGGGAAGCCTCTCCACCCACATCACCATTTGTCATTCAGTCACAGCATATGAGTTGGCCATGGACACACGCAGGGTAGAAGGTAGACTAACTCATCTCGGCATACCCAGTGCCAAACCCCAATGCTTGGCCCAGTACAGGCATTTATTACCCCATACCTCTTGTTCAAATTTCTCCAAGTTCTCTTTTTAAAGAGGAGTGAGTGCCTGTGACGATGACGACTCATCCCTCAGACATTAATGTCATGCCAGGCACACAAAGCAAATGAGAGGATCAGATGGGAGAAATGAGAGTGGCTTAGACATGGGTGAAAGGTTTTAGGCTGCTCATGCTAGGGGTTTGTTCCAGTTGAAATCCAACTGCCTATCATAATCAAAAGCCCAGGGCAGGACAAGGGGGTGGGAAGGGCCACCGAGTGGACTGTCATTAACTCTGGACTGTGCCCACATGCCTCTTTCCCACAGTGAGCCAGGACACTGAGGAGCAGGGCTCAGAGCCAACCCTTCCACCCCTCAACACACACACATCCAAACCAGGCCGCATTTCACTCATCTCTTGCTATGACTTGCTGGGGTTATTGTCTACTCAGAGCTACTTGCCCTGTTATACTGTGGAAATTTTAAATAACTTATTGAGCCTTGCATGTAATGTATCTTCCAAATTAGCCTAACAAGGTTAACAACCCTAAGTAGCAAGGGAGGAAATTCCACCAGGAGTGGGGAAGGAGAGGTGGTGTAGGTGACCTAGATCATTTCTGTTCTTCACTGAGTCTCCGTATAGCTTACGAGGGGGTTCACAGCCATTGTTATCAGATAGTGGATTTGGATCATAGGTGGGTGAAGGCACACTGGACTTAGCTCCGCTTTCTGGATTTCTGTTACAACAAGCTATTATTCCTTTGCTTTTATATATTTAACAAGCATTTTCTGAGGCCCTGCTATATGCAAGACACTGTTTCTTTTTTCTTTTTTTTTTTTTTTTTTGGTCACCCAGGCTGGAGTGCAGTGGCGCGATCTCCTCTCACTGCAAGCTCCGCCGCCTCCCGGGTTAACGCCATTCTCCTGCCTCAGCCTCCCTAGAAGCTGGGACTACAGGCGCCTGCCACCACACCCAGCTAATTTTTCTGTATTTTCAGTAGAGACGGGGTTTCACCATGTTCACCAGTATGGTCTCGATCTCCTGACCTCGTGATCCGCCAGCCTCGGCCTCCCAAAGTGCTGGGATTACAGGCATGAGCCACCACGCCTGGCCTGCAAGACACTGTTTCAAGCACTCTGAGATACAGAGATGAGTGAACATGGCCTCCACCTTCCCCAAGGAACTCTCCGTCAGTGGGGAGCCTGATCCACAGGCTCAAGAGAGGAGCTGGGCAGAGAGCCAAGAAGGGGACAGAGCTGGGCAACTAACAAATTCTTTAGTGTTTATTGTTTCTAAGTGATACCCTGTTTGTTCTCTAAAAGAAAGCAATTTAATATAAAATGTATTTAAGATAACACCAGTAAACGTTGTAACTCAAAGCCATGTTGAAGGAGGGGCTAACAACCTAAGCTAAAATGGTCCTGCTGGCTACACAGCACTCAGCCCTGAGCATCACAGAAGTCGAGGAACAAGAAGGGGCTGGTGCAGTGGCTCACATTTGTAATTCCAGCATTTCGGGAGGCTGAGGCAGAAGGATTGCTTGAGCCCAGGAGTTCAAGACCAGCCTGGCAACATAACAAGAACCTGAGATCCCATCTCTACAAAAAATTTAAAAATTAGCCAGGCATGGTTGCACATGCCTGTAGTCCCAGCTACATAGAAGGCCGAGGCAGGAGGATCACTTGAACCCAAGAGGTCCAGGCTGGCAGTGAGCCATTGTTACGCCACTGTACTCCAGCCTGGGCAACAGGGAAGCACAGTATGGGCTTGTGAATAGGTGTTCCAAAGTCACCTTTCTCAGTCCCCTGAGCTCATTGCTGCCTGCCCTAGCTGCATCCCTTCCTTGCTCTCTGTCTCAGGCCAGAGATTGGATTCCTGGTCCTCCTGGTCCTCCTGGCCTCCTATGAACAGAACCCTCCATCTGGGCCGAGGAAGTCCGCCTGTCCTGGCTGCTGGAAGTGCCAAGATGAGCAGCTACTGGGGAGATAGGGGATGGGTACACAGTGAGCCCCTCCTCCAGCCCCCTGAGGCCCAGGTTACATCCAGGACTACTGAACAATATAAAGGACCAAGTTTTGCCTCCAATCTGTTCCTAATCAATAAAAATACAATAAAAATGAATCACTAGAAAACTAAAATTTTATAAAAACAACTAAGGGTATGGCCATATTGGATGCCGCTTGGATGTTTCAGCAATTTGCCAAATTTCTAAAATATTTTCTGGACTCCCTTTTAATTCCTGTATTTATCTCACGGCTGTCCAGAAACAAACATTTTACAGTGAGGCATGGCCACAGCCCATACTTTAAGTAGCACTGATCTGGACCAAAGGTGGGCAAACCAGTTAAATACCTTCTCTTTTCCCAGGAAACTTACCAGCCAGCTGGACCGCTTCCTCTGGAAGATGAGGCCAACCACCCCCAGAAGGTATCCTGTCTGGAAAGGCTTAAATATCTTCCTCCCTCACGGTCAGATCTCTGCTGGGGTAGTAAGGTACTGACGCCCCACCTCACGTGCAAGATAATCAACAGTGGACTCAGCCATCCACCCTCCTGCGTGGAAGCCCAGGATGAGTCCAATACTTTTCATATGTCATTTCACTTTATCCGCATAGCAGCGCAGGGAGTTGGGCATGTGTTTCCCCCTTTAGACAGGTGAGAACCTGAGCTCCAGAAAGATAATAACTCAAAGCACACAGCCAGTGGGTGGCAAGCCTAATACTGGCCCCTAGGGCTCCTGACACCAGGGCTTGTCTCCCTCGTTGCACAGTGATGCCTCTATGAGATGGCAGGATTTCCATGGGAGTCAGCCCTGGCGGAGATCAAGAAGACCTCTGTGGCCCAGGGAATGCTAATTAGACACCCCTGGGAGCCCCAATAGCTGGAGAGTTAGAATTACTGTAGGAATTGCTGTAGGAAGGAGCAGAACTTGGCAGTAGGGACACCCCAGGAAATCCACCCTCCCCCAACACGCACACAAGAAAACAGCCCTACTTGAGAGCTGCTTGGTCCGGGATGGGAATGTTCCTTTCCAGAGGGACTGTGGGGCCCACCACCATGTTGTGAAGCCCAGTGGTGTTGCACCCATAACAGAAACCAGGATTCCATGGGATGGAGGCAGATCTGTGCTGCTTTGGCAAAAGACAGGCCACCATGGGAATGTGACAACCTGCCTAACCCTATCTCTACCTGTGAACGTCCCTCCAGGACCTCTCCACTTATCCTTACCATGGTGAGCTCATGTGAAAGCAGGGGATGACAGGGGTGATACTGTTGATATTTGGAGAAGGCATTTCATTCCCAAGCAACCAGGGTGTGTCTCTCTGCACCTCTGAGTGAGGAATCACAAACTCAACTGTTAATCTATAGAGAGCCATTCTCCTAGCCCCTGGAACATGCCTTTCTCTGATGATGGCTGTGGGTAGGAAGAGGCTGATGGTTCTAGGCCTGTCTATGCATGAGCAGGTATATGGGGATAAGGATAAAAGTGTGAGAATCCACATGTGTGTTCATGGTCATGTGCCCCTGTGACCTTGCGGGTGCTGTGGGCCCCTGTAACCACATTTCAGGCTTTGTCATCTTCCACTGCAACCCAGGGGCCCCCAAGGTCTAGCACTGCAGAGGCCCCACTGCAGAAGACAGTCAGAACGGAGCAGGCCCACCTGTCCCATGCTTCTTGCCCCAAGACTACTGCCTGGGAGACTGGGCTTTGCAGTTCTTGGCCACATGCCTCCAGAAGGGATGGGAGTCTCTGCAGGGCAAAAGATGTCTTTCTGCCTCACATGGCCCCAGCCAGACTGTAAAGTAGGTAGGGGAAAGGCATGGAGCAAATTGGAGACTCTGATGGGGGATAGATATTACTTGCTTCAAGGGCTCTCATCTCCCTTTCTGGTGGGCTCAGAAAGCTGGGTACGAAGGGGCACTCAAACCCACTTCCTTCTGGCATCTCTGAAAAGTACCCAAGATGTGAGAAACTAGGAGGGCCTGAGCATCTTCTGATAGGAGAAGGGGAATGGGGAGGGTCTTTTCACAGGTCCCACCCCTTTTGGTGTGTCCATGACAATAGTAGAGGGACGCCCTTCTATGACTATGGAAAGGAATAGGAGTGAGGGTAGGGGATGAGGGAGATTCAGGGGAACCTGGACTAGAGTCAGTCTGGATATTTTAACATGTGACTTTCAGGTGTCTACAATGTGTCAAGTGCAGAGTTGCCTCATTTCACCCTCACAGCAACTGTATGGGGGGAACACATTATCCCCATTTTACAGAATAGAAACCTAGGCTTAGAGAGTTAAACAGTGTGTCCAAGGCCACAGAGCTGAAGAGTTTGAGCCAAGAATTGAACTCCCACATTCCAACTCTAAATGCTGTCATCTTCCGACACACTACAGTCTCTTCTTCTTTGCCAGCTCCACCCTTTCAAGCACCTCTGGTGGCAGAACCAACCCTTTCCCTGAGCGATTTGTTTTGGGAAGCAGGCGTGGCAGCCAGCAGAACTCTCCCTAGCTCCTCTCCAGATTCCTTCCATAACAGCAGAGGCGGAGCCCCCATCCCCAGAGGAGGCCTTCCTGCCTCAAGCCTCATGTGGCAGTCAGGCACCTAGCTCCTGCACCCCTACCCATGCACACCCCTGCCTCCTTCTCCCTCTGTCAGCAGCTTCCTGAGGGCGAGGCTTGGTTGCAGGTGGTGAGGGACATTGAGTCTGAGGAGTGCTAGTGTGCCCTTCTTCACCTTTAGTGACTCCTGCCATTTTAAAAGACATCAGAGTCCAACATGGCCCCATGCTTGGCTCAGAGAGGGGATCCTGCAGCAGGGCTTGCTTTTGGTTGTTGATGGAGCCAGGACATAATGAACAGCCCTGACTTTTGCCACCCTTTTAGGTTTTGTTTTTCTATGGTTTCTCTAATGTCGACCCAATATGGTCTTAACAACTGTCCCTTCAACACATTATCTTCATAAAATGTTAAAAAAAAAAAAAATGTCACTTTGACACATTTGTGCCTGCCTTCTCTCTAAGTCCCTTAAAAGACTTATGGAATAAAGGAATAAGAAATGTATTTATTTATTTATTTATTTATTTATTATTATTATACTTTAAGTTGTAGGGTACATGTGCATAACGTGCAGGTTTGTTACATATGTCTACTTGTGCCATGTTGGTGTGCTGCACCCATCAACTCGTCATTTACATCAGGTATAACTCCCAATGCAATCCCTCCCCCCTCCCCCCTCCCCATGATAGGCCCCAGTGTGTGATGTTCCCCTTCCTGAGTCCAAATGATCTCATTGTTCAGTTCCCACCTATGAGTGAGAACATGCGGTGTTTGGTTTTCAGTTCTTGTGATAGTTTGCTAAGAATGATGGTTTCCAGCTGCATCCATGTCCCTACAAAGGACACAAACTCATCCTTTTTTATGGCTGCATAGTATTCCATGGTGTATATGTGCCACATTTTCTTAATCCAATCTGTCACTGATGGACATTTGGGTTGATTCCAAGTCTTTGCTATTGTGAATAGTGCCGCAATAAACATACGTGTGCATGTGTCTTTATAGCAGCATGATTTATAATCCTTTGGGTATATACCCAGTAATGGGATGGTTGGGTCATATGGTACATCTAGTTCTAGATCCTTGAAGAATCGCCATACTGTTTTCCATAATGGTTGAACTAGTTTACAATCCCACCAACAGTGTAAAAGTGTTCCTATTTCTCCACATCCTCTCCAGCACCTGTTGTTTCCTGACTTTTTAATGATTGCCATTCTAACTGGTGTGAGATGGTATCTCATTGTGGTTTTGATTTGTATTTCTCTGATGGCCAGTGATGATGAGCATTTTTTCATGTGTCTGTTGGCTGTATGAATGTCTTCTTTTGAGAAATGACTGTTCATATCCTTTGCCCACTTTTTGATGGGGTTGTTTGTTTTTTTCTTGTAAATTTGTTTGAGTTCTTTGTAGGTTCTGGATATTAGCCCTTTGTCAGATGAGTAGATTGCAAAAATTTTCTCCCATTCTGTAGGTTGCCTGTTCACTCTGATGGTAGTTTCTTTTGCTGTGCAGAAGCTCTTTAGTTTAATGAGATCCCATTTGTCAATTTTGGCTTTTGCTGCCGTTGCTTTTGGTGTTTTAGACATGAAGTCTTTGCCCATGCCTATGTCCTGAATGGTACTACCTAGGTTTTCCTCTAGGATTTTTATGGTATTAGGTCTAACATTTAAGTCTCTAATCCATCTTGAATTAATTTTTGTATAAGGAGTAAGGAAAGGATCCAGATTCAGCTTTCTACTTATGGCTAGCCAATTTTCCCAGCACCATTTATTAAATAGGGAATCCTTTCCCCATTTCTTGTTTCTCTCAGGTTTGTCAAAGATCAGATGGCTGTAGATGTGTGGTATTATTTCTGAGGACTCTGTTCTGTTCCATTGGTCTATATCTCTGTTTTGGTACCAGTACCATGCTGTTTTGGTTACTGTAGCCTTGTAGTATAGTTTGAAGTCAGGTAGCGTGATGCCTCCAGCTTTGTTCTTTTGACTTAGGATTGTCTTGGAGATGCGGGCTCTTTTTTGGTTCCATATGAACTTTAAAGCAGTTTTTTCCAATTCTGTGAAGAAACTCATTGGTAGCTTGATGGGGATGGCATTGAATCTATAAATTACCTTGGGCAGTATGGCCATTTTCACGATATTGATTCTTCCTATCCATGAGCATGGTATGTTCTTCCATTTGTTTGTGTCCTCTTTTATTTCACTGAGCAGTGGTTTGTAGTTCTCCTTGAAGAGGTCCTTTACATCCCTTGTAAGTTGGATTCCTAGGTATTTTATTCTCTTTGAAGCAATTGTGAATGGAAGTTCATTCCCGATTTGGCTCTCTGTTTGTCTGTTACTGGTGTATAAGAATGCTTGTGATTTTTGCACATTAATTTTGTATCCTGAGACTTTGCTGAAGTTGCTTATCAGCTTAAGGAGATTTTGGGCTGAGACAATGGGGTT